>NW_006263386.1:1784687-1823728 GCF_000469605.1 Apis dorsata
TATTTATATCTTAAAATATTATTTGATAAAGTATAATAATAACAAAATATTATAATAAGATAATTGCAATTTAAAAGAAGAAGAAAGTGAAACACTATATTGCACAAGTATAACAGATGAAGAATTGTCATTTGATAGTATATGGCTAAAAAAATGTTTAAAATTGCCATTAAAGATGGCGATAAAAGAAATTATATCAAAGAAACCTTATGATCCTGTTGGTTATCTTGGATTTTGGTTATTAGATTATAGAAAATTTCAAGAACGTAATCAATGGCAATTAGAGAAAGATAATGAGCTACATTATCTCCGATCTTTAATCAAGGAAGAACCAGTATATTTTCTATATTTATTTAGTGATTTTTATATTTTATTTTATATTTTATTATTTTTTTAACTTATATTTAGATATATTTATTAAGCATGTTAAAAATATATTAAGATATACTTATAAATTTTGTAAACTATTATAAATTATAATATCATTATTTTTTTCTTATTAATAATAAATAAAAACAAATCTCATATAAATAAGAGAAAAAGAAAGATAGTTTAAAATAATGTTTCAGATACCTAAAGAAGAAAAAGTTTCAATAGATAGAAGAGAAGAAGAAGAAGAGGAAATGCATGATTGGAATTTTAAACATTACGAGACTATATTGAAATAAAATTATAATAAAAAAGTTACTTTATCATTTTATAATCTTTATTATCATTTTTATCACTTATAAAATAATAATATTAATATATTTCGATATTAATTAAATTATACAAAAGTAAATTTTCATTATAGATAATGAAATTAATAATTTGATTATTAAAATAATAAAATATTAATTGCAATTAAAAAGAATAATAGGAAGTTTTAAAGATACATTTTTATATCATATCATTGATATGAAATTTTATTTATTTTTCTATATCTATTCATTTTATAATAATATATACTTTTGTATTAACAGGTCACTGTCTGACCATATGATAGTGTTTATCCCTTCGATCGACAGAACAATCCCTTTAAATCTCAATATATCTTTCCTAGATGTCTCGACATTCGACTGTTCAGGAAATCGCATTCGTATAGTCTCGTGTATTTCCGTCGTCGGGTCGCGGTTCCCATGCGAAATTGTGCTCAGTTCGAATCGCGCAGCCGCCCCCATAGTTTGGTGCGCGGTTAATCGAAAAAATGCACTAAATCGCGAGTTTGGATGGAAAGAAAACATTTCGATTTTGTGCGATCAACATTGCTCCAGATATAATGAGAATTGGCTAACAAGAGAATGACGTTAGCATATCTCGATGCGAATGATATAGCGAAAGTCGCCTTGAGTGCGATTCGATTGTTATTGACGCAAGGGTTGGTTGCGCGGCCATGCCAGTTGTTGGGTCAATGGCTTAGCCGTCAGATGGCGCGGTATTCGTTTCGGTCCACCCTGCCTGCGCTGGAATGCCCTCAGCGAGGAGCTTGTCGACGCTGCCGTCTTTCGTGGAGGTTTTTTCCACGCCACGATCAGGTGACTGGGCCAAAAACCTTTTTAAACCCTATCAGCCGTTTCCTAATCACTAAGGAACATTTGTGAATAGATGTGTAATTTGGGAAATGGATATGTGAACGCGCCAGCCGGGTGGTCCACTTTACGCGTACGGAGGTGCTGTGTTGTGTTGTGCACCAGAAGGCGGTTCCAGTGCACTCTACTTGATCGTATCTCATCATTTTATCGTTCGACAGTGTGATTATGTTCAAGATCCTGTGTTACTTATTTCAAAGCTGTGTTATGATCGACGATTATTAGCTAAGAGAAGAAGACGAGGACGCGGCGGGCGACCGAGTTAAAGCAGAACACGGGAGTGTCGTCCACCATTTTGGCTGCGCGAGGTTATTCGATGTGTGCACCATTCTCATCGCACGTTCGTTGTTTTCGTGCTTTGCATCACATCAAATCATTCACGATGCTTATCGAATTATCTTGTGAATCGGGGAACAATTGGAAATAGTGTGTGAAAAAATAATTGTAATAAGATGATCTCCTAAAATCGACGCTAAATGGAGCAAGGCGAGGGCTGTTTTCCTCGTCGCAATCTCGATGCTGTCAGCTGGTCATCGAGTGGCAATGCTGGGAATTAACTGAGGTCGTGGAATTCAATTATTGTGTGATCGGTACGTGTTACGAGTGATCATAATATTGAAAAAAATATCGTGGATCTAGAAAGTAAACCACAGTGGAATAAAACGATGTCGCTTGAAAGTGGGTTACTATAAGTGCCGTCCCTGCTACTGATGAAAAGCGACATTCACTTTAGGATATCCTGTGCTTCGTTATTGTCATTTATACTTGATTTTGTTGTATTTCTCGATACTAATGAATTTGTGAGATCGTTTCGGGATTGCAGCTGATCGCATACGACGTGTTCGAGGTGGCAAACTGTATGGAGCATCTCGAGTGCCATTAACCTCGTTTCGTGGCCACCTCGCGGCGAAACGACTCCCATTCCGTGATTTTTCTGCGGACTTATGTTCTCGAGGCCCGCATTTTAACGGAATGGGAAATGGGCGCCGTGATTAATGATGAGGAATCTGCGGTGGGACGAGTCTTGGAATTGTGGGATTTGGACACGATCTGTATGGTAAATTCTCTGTGTTAAAACGCGGGAAACGATGAAGACATTCGCGTTACTTGCGGATTCATATCGAACTGCGCGCGTGTTACGACTGTAAGACGATAAAAAGAAGCGTATTATCATTTTAGTGTTCTTAACGATTTTTTTTTTCTTTTGATCATAATGATCAAATATACATGGATGGTGCTACTATGCATGGTGAAATACTGTTTTAGGTAGGAATAAACAGTGACGGAAGGAATGGTGAGGAAGGAAGGAGGATAGAATGAACTTATTGTATCGCTGACACGGATGAAACGAAACAACACGATGGAAACGAAGTGACTATACTTTTTTTTTTTTTCTCTTGATCTCCTGGATGGGTTCTCCCATCGGCATAGTTTTAGATGTATCGTGCGATTATTCAACTGAAGTGAACTGGTTCGGTGTGCTCTCTCTCTCGATCAGTGTTCCGTGTGTGTGTAGCGTTTTTGCAGCTGTTTTGACGAGGATTACGTGTGCTGTGCACGTTACTCCAATCCATCAGAGACATGTGAGTAATATGTTATCAGAATTTCTTTTTTTCCGTTGTCTTGATAACACTTTCAATGGATACATTGCTAAATATAATTAAAGGATTACTTAGTCAAATATTTCCCGGTTGATACTTCGGATATTTTATTTTTCATTTTTTTGATACATGAAATACTTACATGAAATATTGTAAAAATTTATGACATATAATATATCAATAAATTAAATTTGTAATTTATTCGAATATATTCTCGTAAATTATAAAGCTTTTTTTTTATATATCTACCAATATGGAATTACGCAATAAATTAATAGATTTTTTATTTTTATTAATAAGTAAATAATTAATTTATTTATTAAATGGTTAATTGCATAATTCGGTATTATTAGATGTATAAAAAAATATGTTTATAATTTGGGAGAATATATTCGAATAAATTACAAACTTAATTTATTAAATTAAAATAATGAGTTTTTATACAAAAGCAAAACTATTCTTACACAATAAATTGAACAAGAAAAAAATAATGGATATTAAAGAAAAATGATACAATCATGTAACAGAAGAATAGAACACAATTATTAACAAAAAATAGTTTTTAATATGTTAATTTTACTCTTGTTCAAAAATATAAACAAAAGTAATATTCACTCAAATATTCATAAATTTTTATGAAAAATTATTATTTTATTTTTTTTAGAATTAACAATTAAATTTTTTAATTGTCTTTATAGTTTATTTTAAAATTTTGTAAAGTGAAAATTCATATTTTTTTCATCATTTTTTTTAATATTTGTGATTTGTATTGAATTGAACAATTTTTATTTTCTAATTTTGTTGTCTTATTAATATTTATTTTAAAATCAAAGTTTAGAGTACTAGTAACTAGTATCAGAATATTTTTTTTTTGATATATTACATATTTATAGCAATTAAATAATATCGATAAGTATAAATACGTGATTCAGTGATGATCTAAATTCGTTTTTATATTATATAAAGTTAAATTGTTTAATATCAGATGTTTTTTTAAATTTATCATGATATATTTGTATTTTTAATATTTGTAAATTTAATATTTGTAAATTTTATAAAGAATTTCATTTTAATTTTTAATCGATATTTTTGAATAGCTGATTATAATTATAATATATATTTATAGTTAATTATAATTATAATAGCTTGGATTAAATTTGAATTAATTTATATAAAGTTATATAAAGTTAATATAAAGTTATTTAATTCTATTTCTTATTTATATTGTATATGTCAAATGATAGAAGATCTTTATCATGTAAAATTAAAACGAAATATTGTAAAAATAAATAATTTGAACTAATCATTATGAACTATTATTTAATAATTTTAATTAAAAATAAGTGAGAACAGAATAAATCAAATTATAATAAATTATAGTTAAATTGAGTTGTAGAAGAAAAACGAAATATAGTAAGGGAATTTCAAAGGGAAATAATCTGTTTAAGATCAGACATATGATAAGTTGAAAACTTATTGAAAGTTTTGCCATTTTTTTTTTTGGATTATTTTTTTCACAATTCTACATCTCACTACTTCTACATATAATTATCAAATGTTACATATCATTACATTCATCATTTATTTATTTTTAGAATATTATATGAGAGTTGTAAAAGTATTAAATATGATTTTCAGAAATACACATTGCATTAATCAAAATATTTGAAAATTAAAAATAAAAAGTTTCGTTTCATTTATCATAATTTATTTATAGATTATTTACATTATCAAGTTTTTCACAATTTGAAAAATAATATGCTTTAAAAATAAATCAAATTTTGTATTCTAATTTTTTTTAAAAATGAAGAAAAATTACATAACATGTATCTGGAAATTTTTTCTTTTGAAAATATAAATAATTTTTTGTTCACTTTTCAAAATTTTATATGAAGTATCATATAAATAAACTCATTATATGTAGAATTACAAGGTAATACTTTACTTTGTTAGAAATAAATACTGTAACAGAGTAAATTTTCTCTTAATATTAAAGAAAACTTATGCTTATTAATAGTAAATTTATTTTTATCTAGAAATTTGATAATTTAGTTTTATTAGGATGATTTATTCTAATATTGAATGAAAAAATATTCATTTTATACAAGATCAAAAAATAATAGAGAATATCAATGTGATATTTATTATTCCAAAAGATCACATAAAGTTTTTATATATCAAAAAGAAAGAACTTTTTATATCTTTTTTTTATCTTTCAAGAATAGAATACAGCATTAAAATTTGACTATCTATTCTCTTATTTTAAATAGAAAATTATATTATCAAATAAAATCATATATCAGTAATATAAGATGAAAGATCTTAATCTTCTATGAGATTTGATATTTTAATGCAAAATAATTTCGATTTATTATAATTCTTATATAGTATAACAAAGAATTAAAAATACTTACAATAATTACAGAAAGTATTTGCATTTGTTCTTATTTTCCAAAAAGTATTTCTTTAATAATATTCTATATTTCATTTCCAAAGTAAATTTTTATATAGTTATGTAAAAATATATCAATAAAGTATATGAAATACAATATAACCTGACTCTTATATGAACACTTATTATACAGTACATCAACATAATATAAGATAAAAATCAGATATAACAATGTTTTGCAAATACTTTTCATAGTGACACAGTATTTTTATTTAAAAATTAATTTTTATAACAATTTAATGATCTTTCCTTACCGGCACCGGGTGTCTTCGAATGCTCGCCAAAATGTGAAAAAAAAAAACTTGTTTAAAAACTTTTCCGCCATTATCCCCAACCCATACTCGCCAAACATTGAAATATGCATGGGGGAAAAAAAGTTTATACCAGACTATCCATGTGGAAACAGCCGTCCATGCACTCTTTACATAAAGTGTTTCTCTGTTGCGGGAGTTGAGGCAGTTGTTACTCCTTTATGAACGCGGATGGCTTTTATAGAACAACTTCCGCGTATTGTCTTCTTCATAATGTAACGATGGAAATGTTCTCGCGGAAAGACTCTTTAATAAAATGCCCGTTTATCGCCGCTTTGCTGAACCTTCGTTTGTCGTTGTCCTCGCGACATCCGCCGACGCGGTCGTACATTGAAAGTTTAATGTGAAATCATCGAACATGGAAAGTTGGCGGCATTCCAGTTCCTCCTACCGTCTCTCAAATCCTCTCCCCTACAACCCTTTATACAGTACCGGTTCACGTAACACGTGTTCAACTGTGTATGTGACATACGTTGCGGGATGCAAAAAATATCAATTATTATATTATTCAATATTATAATATTTCAAATTGTTTTAATTTAAAAAGAATGTTTATATAATTTAAAAAGAATGTTTTTATATTATATATACAGAGAATTTTTTTTATAATAACATTAAATTCTGAAAATACAAATTAATGTAATAAATTAATATAAATGGATAATAATAAAAAGGATATGAAGTAAAATTATATTTTCTATTCAGTTGTAAAATGTGTTAAATGATTAAAGAAATGATAACTTATTTTCACGTTTTATAGTCGATTGTAGCAAGTTAAATAACTTTATCTAGTTATCTGAGTTTGATACTATTCGCAACGAAAAATTTAGGTTTACTTTCAAAAGATAATAATTAAAGAAAGAAGGCTATAATGAGATTTACATGCATGTTATAGGAAGATCTTTCAACAAAGCAAATTTCTTCTTCAGAAATTCACTTAAGATTGCTATTATTCAGAAAGTATTAAGAATATAACAAGTGGCATGTAGAAGTTTGCAACAGATTTGCATTACTTTTTTTCTGATAGAAGTTTTGAACCAAAGTTGGGAAGTTTTACGTTTTGCATAAAGTGTTTTCAAATTTCCTCCCAAAAGATACACTGAAATTTTTTGAACCTAATTTTCATAAATAGCATGAATTTGTGAAAAATTTGTATCGCAATTTTTTTTTCTTTTTTATAATTATATTCATTTAAATGAGTTTAATAAATTGACAAGTATATTCAGAACGTTCAGAACTGAAAATTACAGAAAAATGTGATACATTTATTTGTCTTGCTTTTTTTTACTATTATTACTTGATGTCTAGAAGGATATATTAATGTAATGTTAATTGGAAAGAGATATAATCAATTAGATTATTTAAAAATTTATTTAATTTCAAAATAAGAAAATTAAATAAATATAAGAAATAAGAAATTAAATAAAAAATAATAAATATATATATGTTTGATATAATTATAAAAGAAATGAGAAATTTAATTGCCAATTTATTATTTGCATGACACATTTGCAGATTGATAGTTTTTTATATCGTGTCCCTTCATTAGGGCGAATTTTTCTAGGACGAATATTTTTTTGATTAACAATGAAATTAATTGCAGGAAATAATTAAGTTCTAATTACGAGGTTTTCAGATTTTAATAATTTCATTTGCGATATATATTAGCACTCTTTTAATAATTTTTTGTAAGTATTCTTTGTAGTGGAAGAATAATTGATGTCTATTTAAAGATACAATTGTATTTTATAATATTGTTTAACTTCTTTTTGAGGATATTTATTAGCAGAAAAATCTCTTGATTCAATTGGCTGACCTACTTTAATGTTAACTACTGTATTCATTGCATTGCTCATTTGTCCTTGTTAATTGTTAATTTTTTGATTTGATTATTTTTAATAATTATGGATTGAATTTATGAAAAATTATTGTATAATTATTGATAAATTTTTTATCAATAAAGTTTTTTTTGATATTTTTTTCTTCGTATTTCACAATGGTAATAAAATTAAATTGATTGATTTTTAAATTTTTTAATAATTTTTATCACTTTGCGCTTATTCCATTCTTTTTCAATATATATATTTATTATATTGCAATAAATTATGGGCAAATTGTAAAAAATTGGATATCTGTAAAATTCAAGAAAATATAATTATTTTGATATCTAAAAGAATTTCATAAAAATAATGTTTGAAGAAAGCTATATTAAAAATATAACAATAATATATATATAATTATATATAATATAATTATATAATATAATAATTAAATAATAATATAAAATTTAATTAAATTTAGAAATAAAATTTTCCAAGTATTTATAAATAGATTGAATATAAACATTGAACTCGATTTAATATTGAATCCACCTAAACGAATTATTTTTTTCTTTAAAATATTTGTGAAACTTTTCTAAAACTCAATTCGAATAAAATTATTCGAATTATTTTACAATATACAAAATATTTTTTATCCTATTATTATTCTCTTCCAATTTCGTTTCATAGAATATATATTTTTATTCGAAATGTGCGAAAGATACATATCGAGGGAACGATGAGACTTGACATTTAGATGATCGTACCTTTGAGACTTGACATTTTGCTTGCATTTTCCCTTAGTATTCCAAGAAACTACATATTAAAATTTCATGAAAACTTTTCCTCCTTTCCTACAATTTGACAGAAACAAATCACTGTAGAGAAATATTCACACGAGAAATATCCTAACGAGAGGAATAATGGTATTTTTCTCATACATCTTATTCCACACATTTTCAATCGCTTTAATTACGCAATCGATTATAATCTATAACAGCAATGAAATTAATGATTGTTAATGCATTGTGTCACATATAGTAATGATTTAAAAAATCAATGAAAAAACAACTCGCGTGTTTATTGTCCGTTCCCATAGTGAATAATTTAACATTATTCTATCGCGCATAATAGTTGATATCTAAATACCAACGATGCAGGCATCGTTTCATATGCATCAAAAATGTAAACAAGAATAGCAGTAAAAATGCTTTTAACAATATTCTTGGATCGATATTTAGTTTCAAAGGGCTATGAACCAATAGAAGGTCTTAGAACTCTTTTTTTCTAATTTCTTTGTAAGAATTACTAGATTTTGTTAAATGAGATGAATAGGATAATATTAGAGATATGCAAATGAACAGTATATAGAATCTAGAATAAAATTAATGATTGAAGTTAGTGTGTGAATTAAACGTGCATGATTAATTGATATTGATGATTAGTTTTGCTTTGAATATTTACTTTTAATTTAATTATTAATTACTGTATAGACTGAGTTTTAAAAAAATGAAAGAGAAAAAAAGAGAATTTATATTTTCTACTGTTCCCTATTATTTAAAGAAATCTTCCAAATCTTTGAATTATTCACCAATAGATTTCATATTTGAAAAAAACTTAAGTGTCTCTTTTTTTAAATCAAGCAAAATAGTAAGACGAATATTTCAACTACGTGAGATCCAGGACAATCTATCTTTTTATTAACATTTGTCATCGACACTATTCCTCATCGACCACAAACTGTCCACCCCTCTTCATCCTCGAGTATCGTGGTCGGCCAAGATTTATGAACGGTCCAAAACAGACATAGATAGCGAGAGGAAAAAGAAAATATTTTTCAGAACAAATTCTTTCTCTTTTCCTCCCATGATATTTGAACTTAGCAACGTTTGATGCAACGTTTCCTATCGATAACGATGCAAGTGCACATTTAGCACGGTATTCAAGCGGATAGGTGTCGGATGGAAATGTGGGTGGGTTGGATGAACGTTGGAGGGTGTATCACGGCCCGTTTTCATTTTGCCAACTGAATATGATTTGCCATGCGGATGGGTATATAGGTTACCGCTTTCGTACTTTCAACTGTGCTGTAAACCATTATAGAGGATGGTTCATAAATATATGTCCATAATTCAAATCTATAAAAAATAAATAATAAGATATCGTGTGAACATACATCTTAGTCGTATTTTAGTTATAATTTTTGAGTTAACTAATTAATAACATCCATTAAGACGTTGATTAGTTCTAATGCTGATCATTTCGATCAGAATATAAAAGATTTGAAATAGAAATTTTCTTCCTCTAATTTGTAGTTTTGTATTAAATTACGAATAAATGAATTTCATTTCATATAAATTTCAATAAATTATTGATTCATCCCAAATATTCAATTTTTAATAGATATTAAATATAAATTGATTCATAAATGTATGTTTATAAAGAGATAAATTTACACAAAAATGTCATGTGAATATTTCTAAGTTAATAATAATAATAAGAGAAAAAGTTTCAAATATCTACTTTGCGCTTCAACTATATGTTATTTTTGTATATATAATCTTAAATTCATTTTTTATCATTTTTTGTAAATTTTGCACATTGTTCGCTTAGATTGAAAAAAAAAAATTAAAGGATCAAAAGATGATGGATACAACATTCTCTTTAATCATCCATAATTCGAAAACTAACAATAATATAAATTAAATAATTAGAATATACATTAAAAGTTAAAATTGGAATTTTTCTAATTGTGATTACATTGAATCCTCAACAAATATTCTTATTAAAAATTAGTATCATAGATATCAATAATAATTTTTAATCTAACTTTCGAGATTATAAAATTTTAACCTAACTTCAATCTTTTGAATTTCTACATTAAATTCTCAAAATATTGTTATTAATATAAATTAGCGATAAATTAAATATCGTTATTAATTTATTAATGATATATGACACTAATAAATTACATTTATATATGTAGATTTCTATTAAAAAGTTTTTCGAGGTTTACAAAATTCTAACCTAACTTCGAGTTCTTGAATTTTTGGAATATATTAGTGATTTTCAACTTTCAACTAATAATATATGTTCACGTAACATTTATTAGTTATTTTAATATGCAAATTTAACTCTTCAAATTATGCATTTATGAATCATTCTATACGGGGATGGAGGATGCTCGTTACAAATGGAGTTTGGACCAGAAACCTTCTTTCGTCGGTTAACGGTATCATATGATTCTTCGAGAATAAAACGAGCGATGCTTCCTGTTCGAGGTCATACGTGAAACTTCAGAAAAGATTCTAAATATCTACTAATGATTCTAAACGTTCTATTTTTGAAATATCAGGAGACAGATTGGAGAATTATTGGAATAATGATCATTTATAGTTTATATTCGTTCTAGAATTTTGGCATCCTATTTCTTCTAGATTTTTTTATCTATTTTTTTGAGAAATGTCAGTGATGTATGTAAAGGGTAATTAAGGTCGTATTGGCAATTAGATTTGAAGAAAAAGTATTAGTAGCGATAAAATCTTTAATTTGAGAAAACTGTGAGGCGAAGTTAAATTTTAATAGAAAAATCTGTATACTTTCATTAATATTGAAACACATGTGTATTATTATTCGTATTTATAAAAGCTTGAATTTATATAAATCCTTTGAATTTATAATATAATATAATTCAAAGTTCTTTCGCACAATAATTTACTATTTTGTAATTTTTAGTATGATAAATTCTATCATGAAATTTCATTAAACATTTTGCAATTTAATATCAAGTAGAATGATTTAGCAATAATATTTAATATGTTTTAAAATGAATATTGTAAAATCAATATAAATTAAAATTGTATAATTATATAGTTAAGAGATTTAGCTATTTTATTTTATTAGTTTGAATTCATTGTTGAAGATGTAATTGGAGAAGATATTTAAATAACTTGTTGAGATGAATTACTTATATTTTCTAAAATTTTACATTTATATATGTATGTTAATTTAATTTTAAAATATATTAATTTTTAAAAATCAAATCTCATAACATTCCAATATTAACATATAATTTTAATAATAATAAAGCACAAAATCATTACAAATTATTAAAGTTTTGTCAAAATTAAGCAAATATCCTAATGCTAATTCTTAGATTAATCATATAAAAATAAAAATCTTATATGTATTTATCTTATTTCTAAAAAAGACAATTTGTGCTACTAATTTCCTCAATCATTTCAATCGAGTAATTTGATCTTTGGAGACGATGGAACAAGAGATTCTTGTAGAGATTAGTCTTAAACAGTTGTGTCGATACAAAGGCGTTTGACCCCAACTTCTGTGGCGATGAACTTTGAAGGGAGTTATAGATCAGTCAATTCAGTCAATTGAATGAGAGACACTCCAGTCCTCGAAGATATGGACTTCAAAGAAACTCATAGCTGAATCGCTTGGCTTGATGTTTTATTCGAGATATTGTATTTCTTATTGTCGTATCGATTGTGTGCTATATCTCAAACATATTGCGATCGTGTATTATTATTAAAGTTTCTAAAATTAGACAAATTTCAGAGAAATTCAAGAGTGGATAATATTTTTATAAAATGAATTTTATCAAATATCGTTCTTAAGAATTTTCTATCTATTGAATAGTTTCTATGGCCTTTTTTTGAAAAATTTTTTGACTTTTCTCATAATTAATTCCTTCAAATAACTTTTGTCGGTATTCAATTTCTATGTGCATCATTCAATTTTTCTCTATTAAAAATATGTTTCAATGAATGGAATAAATGAAAATGGAATATCTGACGAATAGGAATGAAAAATTTCAGTTAGGATATAATATTTTATGAATGATAAAATTTTACTTTTAATGTTATCTTTTCACTGATTAATTTTAAATGTTTCTCTTTAATTGTTTAAAAAATTAAAATATATATAATATATAAATATATATAATATATAATATATAAAAATATAAATTTATAAATAATATATATATATATATAAATATTAAATTTGAAATAATACTATAAAAATTATATTTCAAATATAATTATATTTTCGTTTCAAAATCAATATTAATTTTCTTAATACGTTTATAATTGTGGAAAATTAATATTAATTTCATCAATACAAATTTATTAATAATTGCAAAATAAAAAATCTGAAATCTATCATTTTAATTTGATGGCTTTATTGTCATTAATCTTTAATTTTAGTAAAACTAATAAATAAAACAACTTAAATAAATCTTCATTTAAACACACAACAAAAGTTAACATCATTTTTCAAAAAGATTTATCTCTAAGAATTTTCTCTAAGAATTATTTTGCAATGCAATAATATAATTATATAAGTGCAAAACTCTAGCATTTATAAATGTCGTATAAATTGTAACAAACATTAATTCGCGTTAATTATAAACTTCTTCGATTTCTTTGGGAATATTTTTTCATTTGATTTAATTATGAATAAAAGGGGAAAAAAAGAAAATTATAATTTGAGTGGAATCATCATATATTCCTCGTGAATTTAATTAATAAATAGTCTGTTGGTGCTTCTTTTCCATGCCCTTCCTCGGTAGCCTTCGTTTTTGCACGCTCGTACAGAAGTAGGAATACGATTGCAGCAAATTGAATGCTTTCCTCTTCTCTCTCTTATTCCATCCCCCGTTCTTCTTCATTTCCTTTCTTTTCTCTACCGGTCGGTCTTTCGTAACGCAAGCACTTCTCGTCTTTTCGTTCTTTCATTTTCCACGAATCTGGTCCTTTCTTTTAATTGAGACTGCAAATCTGAACAGCCGGCCCCGAACTTTACGACTTCGCCTGGTAATTCCGTTTCTGTTTAAATACAATTTTAACCCCTTTGTTTATAACTTTTCAACTACTTTATTTCCTGCTTCGTAGATGTTTGAGTTGTGATATAGCGAGTCCATTCCTGACAATTTAATATTAAAGTTGGAAACTATCAGTTATAGTTAGGATATACAGCTTTGTTCATAAGTATTAGTATTAGTTAGAATATTTGATTTTCAATTTGTAGTTCGCGAAAAGGTTTTTAAAAAGTCATTTCTGTCACTTTTATTATTTAATTAATTTATTTTTAGCATTAGTTTTAATATACTTAAATATTAAAATTATCATATTCTAGAGAGATATCAAAATTTATTCTTTTGCTATTTTATTCTTAGATAGTAATGATAGTTATTATGGATTTTTATATAAAAAAATTGCGAGTTATTACAAAAGAGATTTTCAATTAAAAAAAAAAATTAAAAAGCATATTATTAAAAAAATAAACTTGAATATCTATTGAGAAATTATATCAACGATTCAATCGAGACTTTGAACTACAAGAAATCTATGTATACATTATTATTTTATTATTTATTTACTATATTACTTATTCATGTATATATATATTTTACTAATTATTATATTATTTACAAATAACGAACGATTTATAATTTAATTATTATAAATCATAAAAAAAATTCACATAATTCATTTTAGCATATATAACAATATATGATAAAAACATTTTCATGATTTTTTAACATAAAATATCTATTAGTAATATCTAATAACAGAACTAAAAAATTTAAAATAAAATATCTAGTAATAATAGTAAAATTCTAGTTATAAAGTAAAATATAATTTAAAATGAAACATATCTTAATTAATGATCAATAGAAGATGTTCTTTTTTTAATTTTAAATATATAGATGAACAATTATTTTCAGTTTATTTTAATTATTAATATTTATTTATATTATATTATATTATATTATATTATATATTTATATATTTATATTTAATTATATATTTAATTATAATTATTTTCAGTTCAGATTATTAGAAACTTTATACAGCGTCGAAAATAGTGGAACATGTGCCTTTCTACGATATCGATTACGTACCAAGCAATCCCGACTTTGCATAGTCTCTACATTTATGTACATAACCTCGCTCGTCCTTCGTTAGCAACGTTTGTCTAGATTAATAATCCCTATATCCTAACCTAGGAGTCTTTGTTGGAGTTGCATTTAAATGTTTACCGATTGTAAATATACCGATATACGAAAGAAATGAAATGGATTATCGTTCCTTTCTACTGCGCCAATATTTCAGATACTATCGTTTTTTTTTTTTTAATCTATCGTCTTCGATATATTTGTCTTATTCGAGGAAAGAAAAGCATCGAAAAAGGAGAATTTATTGATAAGGAAATTTCGAAATAGAAAATGATTTCAATTGGAAGTTTTGATCAGATGAAATTTGACTGAATATAAAATTCTAATTTTTGAATTTAAATGAAATTATTTGAAATAATTATTCAAAATATCATTTTAAAAGTTTCTGCAAGTTTGATTTAGAAATAATATTATTTCAGTCTCTCTAAAGATATTGTAACTTTATAAGTGAAAGAAAAAAAAGAGAGAATGCATATTTTTTCTTAGCCAGACAAAGCAATAGACTATGTTTAATGTATGGAAGTAGTAGAAATTAGATTATAAAATATATTTATATGTGTAAAGAAGAATAATGAGGTAAATCCATCTGGTGGATATTATATAATATAGGAAGTTATATAATATTGCAATTATTGGCATGCAGTTTGATGATTATTGGCAATTATTATTTTTCTTTTTTAAATTTTTTTATATATTTTTTTCTGTATTTTGAAAATAATCGTATCAATTTCGAATAAAATTGATCGAAATCTAATAATTCTATTCAGTTGCGTGGAAAATTGTCTCGAAAAATTGTCTTGGAAAACTCAGCGAAAGATTTCAAATTTTTGACTGCGAAATATCATGGCTTCCAGCCTATAATAGCTTACAATTCTAACGTAAACTGGAATAATAGTAAATTGAACGAGCACAAGCGCGTTATCCAATTTCGAAAATAATCTCTCGTCGTAAAGAGGAGTAATGAAACAAGTTCGTCGGTAGTTGGCCAAGGAAGTTGGCCAGCGTCGTAAAACACGCGGAATTTTAATGAACAAGTTGGAAAATTTCAGTGAGGAATAAACTACGCCTCTCTCTCTCTCTCTCTCTCTCTCTTAAGCGTTCGTAGATACTCTCAAATTATAGTGGAAGTACTGGCGAGTGGAACTCAAGAAAACGATGCCAGATGGAAAAGACCATATTTTACTTTATTACAGAATATGTACAGGGGACAGCGTTTCCATCCCTCGTTTTTTATTGTTCTAAACAATACTTTCCTCGTTTTTATTTCCTTTATGTTTTTCTAATATTTTATTTCGATCGGCTATATATATTTGATCTTTCATTTTTCAGATATTTTTCAACCACGATTCTTTAGAAATTTCGAAATTGAGTCTTTGTTGAATTTCAACGTGAATTCTTTTATGGAAATAGATTGTGAAAATCAATTCTTCTAATTCATTTTGTATTTATTTTAAATAATAATTTTCAGAATAAATTCTTCAAAATTATCATCAATATATAATTAAATATCTGTACATTCATTTTCTATTCAATAGAATTAAAAATTCAATATATCCATTTTAATTAGATTTAAGATTTTAAATATTTCTTCTTAATTTACACCAGATTAATAAATTATACATTGCGCGCACCTCCAGAAATAAACCATTATATTTATTTCATCCTATTAAATATGCATTTTAGTAAGAAAGTAGAATTGGTTATTATTGAAATAATGTCACGTCCCAAAAAGATCGTGACGTATCATATTGAACGAAGGAATCGATAATTAATTTTGTAATTTTGAGAAATTTCTTACGTTGTTTGTAAATTATTAAAACGGTTGAATCATCGGAATGGAAGAAAGTCTGACAAAATCATTAAGGAAGTATGGTTCAAGTATCTCGAACAACACCATTATTAGATTCTTGAAAACGTTTCCTTGACCTGTTTACACTAGCAGTTTAGCAGTGGTACGAAGAAGGCTCGTAGCGATGTAGTTAGCTGCATGAAACTATTTTGCACAGTTATCGCAGGCTCGAGTGGTTTCTTGAACATTGTGAAGTACATCGTGTCCCCGTATCATTTTGAGTCTTTAAATTTCTATTTCTTCTGATAAAAAGTCGAGCTTTTTCACTATGAAGATTTTCTCTTCAATCTTTCAACTTTTGAATATTTCTCTCTTTCTTTTTTTTTCTTTTTTCTTTCTTTTTTTCGTTTCAAATTTCAAACGGACTCGCGACAAGATTATCAGATTCGAGCGGAAATGTTGTTGTTTGTACAGTTTCAAAATAAAAATATCAAAGGGATGGAACGTAATTTTAAAGTTGGACTCTTCCTGTTTTTATCCGGTAATACTAGAAACGTTGGATTTAGTTTAAATATTTTTTTTTTTTTTTTTTTTTTTTGAAGAAAAATGTTTTTATCATCGGTCTATAATTTTAGAACAATTTTCTATTGACTCTTTTTAGACTTTCTCTATTTACTTAGTGTAAATCGATATTCAAGAAATCGGTAAAATATTATTTTAAGAAATGGATAGTAAACAGCGTACTTTATTTTGTTATGTGTACTTTTGAAAATAAAATATTTTATTTGTTGGAAAAAGTTTTTAAAATAATATTTCATTTGAAGCATATTTGAAAATATTTTTGTTTTATTTTAAATATTATTGCTGAAAATAATAATACATATTCAATGTATTTATTTTATTTTTTTAAATTTCTTTTATATTAATTTTATTAATAAATATTAATTTTATTAATATTTTTCTAATATCTCGTTACTTTCCTAATTAATTCGTTATTGATTAAGATTTTTTTAGTTTTGCTGAATTCATTTTCTATTCTTAAAGAAACAGTATAAATATAAATATAAGTAAAAGATAAAAATTTTGTACGATGTATATTATTCTCTTATTCAATTATTATAATTATTTCTGTATTCTTTTTCTTATTTAATTATTTTTATTTATTATTTTTTATTATTTCGTTATTTCATTATTTTTTTAAAACTAATTTTTAGAGCTCTCACGCAGAATAACTTGGAATCACATAATTAAATATTGTAGTAGTAATAAATATTATGCTTAATAAATTTTTCTCTTATGAAATTTATTTTTTTAAATTAAATTATTTTAATATTGAAAAGTATTTAATTAATTAATATTAATAATTAAAAACTATTATATTAATATTTTAATATTTTTAATACATTTAAAATGTTAAATTTTAAAAAAATTCATCTTAAATTCATCCTGATCATTAATCTTACATAGATTTTATAGAACCTTAGATTTTTTAGAACCTTTTTTAAGGATCAATTTGTATTATGAAAAAAATTCAAAAATAAAATGAAAAATATTAGTAGGTATTATGAAATATTATATATTATGAAATCAATATCTACTTTCAAAAAGAAAAAAAAAAAATTATGAAGGAAAAATCCAATTTATCAGATTAAAAATTCACCAACATAATCGTTCGATCAATCTAATGCTTTTCCAAAAGGTTAATGACCTCAATTACTTGGATGATTTCCAATTCAAACATTTACCTGTGCCTGATTCGCGAGTTGATTGACACACGTCCAGTATGGAATATTGTACGGTTCGAATACTATTATTAGGCAAATCAAACGCATCGTTGCATTGACGATATTCTGCATTGAGTGTCGTTTCTCCCCCAAGCGTGTCTCGGTCTCGTTAGCTTCGTATAATCATGTTTGTCCAGATTGCAGTCCAACTGCAACCCGTGGTTAGTGTGCATTAGCGTACGATTCATTATTGCGAGATAACGATAATTTGACAATACAGTTAGGTTACAATGATGTAAACGAAATTTGTTTTAAACGTGTTTGCTCTTCCCAATGAACTTTATCATTTGCAATTATCTTATTCTCTCTCATATTAGCAACATTTTAATTCTTCAGTGGTATTTAGAGCTCATAGTTTTAAACATATAAATATATTATTTATACTTTTATACTTTTTCTTTAAAATAAATTATGTTCGTATATCGTTTATTGTGATAAAACATTTAATAAAAAAAAAATACAAAATAAATTAATGTAATGAAAATATCTTTTTATTTTAAAAAAATAAAAAAATAAATGTAAAATAAGGTACAAAATATTTGATTTTATATAATATAATGTCATATTAAAATATTATTAGAAATTTAATCATGTAAAGCAAGATAGATGTTCATTGGCTTAAGACAATCATGGATTAAGCAATCTGTATTCATTATATAGGCTCTGTGACAGTCATTCGGCGGATTAATCTTAAAAGTATGAATAAAATTTAAACCTGATTTTGGAAACTATTTTATATTATCTATAATTTAATTGTATAATTTAAAAATTAATATAATATTCTTTTTTAATTATAAATCCATAAGAATTGAATTTTTTGAAAAGATAAATTGTAATAATAAAACGTGATTAAACAAAGAATTTTCCAATACTACGAATTTATATTTTTTTAATCACATAATTGATGTGATTAAAAAAAAAACAACGATTTTTAAATTATTGTCGGCAATGATTTCAAATAACATCATAATTGTATCTGCAAATACACATTGCAAAAATAGATGGAACAACTGCCATCGAATTCAAGTTCTCCTTAACTTGAAAATTTGGTAATAATTTGATAAAAGCCTGGTTGCCAATTAAGCCGATTTCCTGTAAGATTTAACCATAATTAGAAAACTTTGTCATGTTTCTCTGTTGTCATGTTTATTATCAAGTATCTTTCGATCTAGTTCTTCTTTTTTTTCAACTTCGAATGTGGGTAAATTATGAAAGCTTATACTTTCGCTCGAAACACGAGAGAACCGAATCTTCACGATCTCGAAACTTGTTTTTTTTAGTCAACATCATTTTTTCGAAACTTTTATATTTTTATCAAGCAAGCACGGTTGTGAGAAGATCTTTTATCCTTATTAGCGCGACGAATTAATATGCTATTTTTTCTATTATATATAAAATTACTTCTTCAGATACTTTCTCTCCTATAATTATCCTAGAACCTTTATTTTTTTTGTACTTATAATATTATATTTTAATTGCTCTCTCGAAATATGATTTATTCTTTTTTTTAGAAATATTATAGGGGTTGAAATACTTTTATATTCATTTTTTTGATAAAATTATGTTATACGAGAGAATTTTAAAAATAAATTGAAGAAATTAATAGTAATATAAATATAAAAAATATTAATATAAAAATAAAAAATAAATATAGATATATTTTGTTAATTTATAAATTGAATTATAATTAATTCTGTCTCTTTTATCTATTTAAGAATACGTAATTCATATAATAATTTAAATTTAAACGTAATAAAAAATAAAATGACACGATTTTACATAAAATAAATATATAAAAATGTAAATATGTAAAAAACATGTAAAAATAAATACACATATAAATAGATATTCCTATCTTGAAAAATAAATAAAATAAAAATATTTATTTATGATTAATAAAAAGTATTAAAAGCAAAGTTTTTATTAGGCTGCAAAAGAAGAGTGTGTAAGAAGACATGAATGGATATTTTTTTAGGAATATTTGCAGACTTGATTATTGATTTAGGAAGATAAAAAACTAAAAAGAAAATATGAATAATTTATAGCTACACAAATCCAGAGAATATTTAATTCAATAAAGAAATATTATTATTACTGTAATAAAACTTGTTAAGACTTAATTTAAATAACAATTTTTCAATAGTTAAAATTAAGTACGGAGTTTATCAATAGAAAATATGTAAATACAAAATATGATAGATATTTTTTAATTGATAATTTTGGATGAATTTTATGAGAATCGAAAGAGCCTAAAAAATTATAAATAAATGAAAATTAATTGTGCTATATTCTATTAATTATATTCTATTAAAATCTAAATATAACATAAAAATATTTATATATCAAAATATATAAATCATACAATATAGTATAAAAATTATACAAATATAAATATTCACAGAAAATCATTTCATAAAATTCAAAAAATATTCATGAAAATCATTTCAAAATATACTTTAAAATTTTATAATAAAAGTGTATGTAAATCCATATTCATAAAATATAAAATTTAAAGTCAAAGAACCCTATAATTTTTCCTTTTCTCCATTTAATAAATTATTTGAAAATGTTACTCAATCATGCCACGAAACTTCAAAAATATACAAAATATGCAAATTCTGCAAACAAAAAACAATATACATAAAGTACTACAATCTCATTAACATAAAATTAAAGGATCGTTTATACATTTTTATTTTTTCTTGGTATCGTGGTCAGATAAATTATCTCGAAATGCCACTATCACTATGCCTTGAAATGACGTAATTCATAAGCATCCATACACAGAAGCAGACCGGATGTAGGGCGCATAGTTCCACAAGAACGGAGTTAGCATTCACGTAATCCACGGATCCTGTTTGCGAGGTTTTATCGAAGGGCTGCGAGAACTCGATAGGACATTAGGATATTGCGAACGAACGAGCCACACACCGTTATTCAACGGCAAATCGAACACCGGCCGTTCCATCTATGCGACCTTCCTCATACCGTTCGTTCCAATAATTCATCTTGGTAGCATGTAATAGCTGTATGTTGCGGAGATACCAAGAGCAAACCGACCAACTCTGTCTTCAATAGAACTACCATGCTCGATGTTTCTTGGATACAGATGCTCAACCAGTATAATAATTTGTGAGTGGGAGTATCTCAAAGTTCCATGGAATTCGTTTATTTCGTTCTTTGTTGGATATCGAGAACTTTGCTCGAAATATCGCGTGAGAGTTGGTGATTTAGCATTGATAAAGAACGTTTGGTCGTTGTAAATAAAAGGAGAATGCTATTGATCCTTTAATTTAGCTTTTAGAGAGGGATTTTTATTTATTTAGTTTTTTTTTTGATTAATTTTTTTTTATTGTGCGAACAGATATTATTAAGTGTTTTCTATTAACTCAGAATTGGTTTATGATTGGAAAGGAACGTTGATTGTCATTAATAAAAAAAAAAAAAAGGGATTTTGTTGATCTTCTGATTTAGTCTTTGGAAAAATATTTTTATTTTTTTTTTTGATTAATTGTAGTGGATTTTTATTAAAGAAATTTTTTTTCAATAATTTTAGAATTTAGGATTGCAAAAGAACAGTTATTTTAAATAAAAAAAATTACTGATCGTTCTTTTCTTTTTTTTTCGAAAAAATAATTTTATTTTTGTGATTAATTATGCAAATGATGAAAACATTATTTAAATTGCGTAAAATTTAATATTTCTTTGATAATTTTATATTATTTTTAATTTCATGGATATAAATTATTTTGATACTGAATAATTAAACGTTACTTATACAAAGTATTAATATATTTGTAATATCTTTTAGAAATAATTTATTAATATTTTTAAGATTGAAACAAAATATAATTAATAAAATTATTGTTTAAGGTTTATTTATTAAGTTTATAATATTATAAATTATATTGTAAATATAATATAATAACTTAATAAATAATATTATTTAATCCAATATATATAAGCAATTATTATAATGTTTTAATTTAATACAAAGTTTAATAAAAAGTAATAATTGTATCGGTAATTTTCTAATAATAAAATCATAATCTTGGAATCTAAATCAATAGCAAAAATATATCAAATACAATACAATACAATTTATAATTTAAACATTTATAAATGAAAAAATGAAAAATTTTAAATTCAATTTTAAATAGAAAAATATTTACATACTTGAATATTAACATGTTGATTTAAACGTAAAAATACAAAAAAAATACATAATAAAATACAAAAATAAAAAAATCGATAAATATTAATAATGTTAATAGCACGTTAAAAATTTCTTTTCAGAAAAAAAGAGAAAATAAGAGATTTATCCGCGTTTCATCCCTCTGAAATTGTCACTTCTTTATTTTAGAGGTTAGGGCGAGCTTTCACGATAAAAGCTCGATAGCAAGGCGGATATTTGTCGGTCGATAAGATAGGTCGTTTTAATGGTTACCAGGAAACTTTTTCACAGATGCTGAGTGCTCGATAAACAGACGGTCTTTATTTTGGCTGATTTAGTGGCGGCTATGAATTTATGCTATTTCCTTATGAGAATACTTCTTCACTTTGTGGTTTGTGCGAATAAATTTGAAAAATACAGAATAACACGTCACAAAACGAAACTTTTCAATGCTCCATTTTTCAAGTTTCTTAGCACCTCTATTATTCTTCATTGTTATTTTTCTCTTGGTATATACAATGATAATGTGATAAGATAATCGAGAAATCAAAGTATCGATTTTTCTGTTAATAGTTGGATAGCAGAAAATTAGGAAGCGATGATCACTTTTGATCCAATATAAGTTTCTCATAATTTTTTCATAAGTATGAAGGATTTATGAAATAAAATATAGAAAATTTCATCATTTAATGAACCATATATTTGAAAAATATTACATTTATGATTTATTCGTAAATTAACATTTGTAAATTACAATTAACGATGATATTATCGTTATTGACGTTTATTATTAAAAAAGAAAAAATGATTTACACTAAAAGTTTTAATAAATAAAAATTATCGTATAATTTTGATCCTACACAAAACATTTAAAATTTAATCTCTTTACACCTTGACTAACGTATTTCGTAATAATTCCAGTTTCCCTTGAATCGATTAATTAAGACAGAAAAAAGATTTTAACGGCAATCGAGCAATTTGTAGTAAATTAGTTCGTAACATACAATAAAATAAGATTGTTTTAACACGAGCATTCCCATTGTTTATATTTTCTAAAGGAACTTAATTGACTATTCCAATGAAAATTACTGTCTTTTTTTTTTCTTTAATAAAATGATTTCAATGGTTTATCTCTAATAAATCTTTATATAGTGCAAACAATTTTTACATATAATTATATTGGACGAATAATAAGGTGAACGTGAACACCACGATAAATTCCCTTAATATAACGTGTATTTGGAAGTTGAAGGCGTGAAAACGTCGCTGGTACATGGTAGCCGAAATAGATTTAATTAAATTTTAACGAAATTTATGTAACTCTCAGGGAGTAATCGAGGAAGATGTTCACTTTGTAATTATATACACATTAATTATTTTCGTGGACTAAAGGATTGAAATATTAATTAATCAAATTACGAAGTAATTTAAATATATGGAAAAATATATATATAGAGTGTGGAAAAGAAATAAAAATATAAGGAGTTTAAAGAATTGGATCATTGGATCAAAAATTTCTTACATTTAATCAATTTTCAAATTCAGTTTTTTAAAAATGATATTCTACATTTTTCATTTATTTTAGCATATACTTACATATTTATTTATCCAATAATTCATTCATATAGAATCGATAATCAGCTAAATTTTCCTACATTTGATCAATTTTTAAATTCAATTTCTTCAAAAATGAACTTATTTTTACACTTTTTTTGTACTTCTATATCTTTGCTATATCTTTGCATCATCATTGTTTACTATCATTTAATAGATTTCATGTATTTGTAAACAACGAATAAAAATATATTATATTGTTTACTAAACAAACACTTATCATTATCATTATTAAATATTACAAATATTTTTATGTCTTTCACTTTTAAATTTTACTTTTGTGTCTTTTACACACACATACACACATACACATACACACATTGACAAGCGAACATAGCTCCTTTTTTTTCAATTTTGAGATTCGACGAGAAAAGAAATATCGGACGTGAATTGATTTCGTCTCGATTTTCGTCTAGTCTTTCGCGAGAAGAGTGCTTTCTTCGCACGTATGCACGTTTCATCAATGTTATATAAGTATGAGAATGCTCGAAGCGAGAATGGATTTGATGCACGCGGCAAAGTGGTATCACTGGCCCCCTTTTTCGTGAAATCGATACACCATGTATCGGCTGCACGCGTGTATTTTACACAGGTATAGGGGAGGGGGGGCTATGTGTACTCCATCCAGGGAAGATGGAGGGATGCTTTACCTTTTCAACGAAGGCGTGCCATTTCGCTTTTCCCTTCTATCGTTTCTTTTCCAAACTCTGGCTTCCTCTCCACTTCGTGTCTCGACACCGTTACTTTACAACCCCTCTACCTTTTTCCTTCGGAAAAATCGTTCGAATATATCGTTGTTCGAAACTTCTAACGATCCAAAACTATCTTCTTACGAGTATCACACCTCTTGAATAATATATTTTCATGCTGTTTCACGTAAAGTGAAAAAGAAAAACCAGTTTCGAACGATTATAATGATCAATTTGCAGTTTTTGAATGAATCTTAAAAATAATTGGAGAAAAATTAAAAAAGTCAAAAGTAGCGCAATTTTTTATCGAAATATTTGTTCGAATAATTACGCAATCGATATAGAAACGTGTTAATAAGTTATTTAAAAATAGTAAAGTAATATTGTAACTTGATAATTCGCGAATTTCCGATATCTTCGTGACAATTTAATGGTGTGAAAACGGCCATGATGGATGGGAAGAAGAATATTAATGACAATTATTTATTTAATTTTTCTCATAATTTATGATTTATTCTAATCTAAATTTCTTTATGCTAATCATATATCATGCTAAACGAATTATATATATATATATATAATTCCTTCATTATATATTGAAATTTTTTTGAAATTCTTACCCTTATCCATTCCAGTAAATTACATAAATTTGTCTCAGTAATATTTCAAAGATATTCTACAATAATTCTAATTTTAAAATATTTTTATCCTTCTTCTTCTATTGCTAAGACCCTAAAAAAATTAATTCTCATCATCTCTCGTAACAAATAATCATTTCGACAATTAATTTCTGACGAACAGAATCCCGCGATCCCTTTCTTATCCCCAGCTAATCCCCAACAAAACACAGGAAAAGCCCCCTCTAACAATTAGAAATAGCGAATGGGCGAATACCTCGTAATGGCGTCGTATCCTCGTAATAATCCGAATAAAAGCTACGAGAAAAGGTAAGGTGATGAATTATTGCCATCCATGGGAATGGAAGCTTTGAAACGTGGCCCATACCTCTCTGAGTATCTTTCCAGCCATCCCATCCCACCGTGCATCTATTCGTCCATCTATTCGCCCGTCTGACAAACTTCTGTTTCGACCGATTCGAAATCTCGTATCCGTTGAAATCAAACTTTTTAATGGAAAAGACGGTTACGAGTTATTTTTCGAAAAATGACATCCACGGAGTTTCCACCCCACTTTACTTTTCCCCTTCGAGGGAATGGACGAGGGATGGGAGGGAGGGAGGGTGATTTACATCGTGGAAGGTGTCACGGGAAAACCAGGAATATTACCGGTTTCTGCAGGATGTGGTCATGAATTATCCTGAGCCGCGTGAAATATCTCCAGACAGGTCTCCAGGACGTTGGTTGTAAGACCTTAATGCCATTAGGAATTTCGCCGCCCGTACACAGTCAGTTGAATTAAGCCAAAGAAATATTTTCGTCATCCGGGATATGTAACTGAAATGTCGTGTTAAGTTTCGTATTATGTGCCACGTTATACATCCAATGCAATCGCGTTGCTAAATTGTGCGGGGATTCGCGATTTTTGCGAGGCAGGGATTAAGGGTGTGTTTTATGTCTGTAAGGAAATTTGATAAGAGGGGAAGGGAAGGTTTGAGAAGTTTCGTTCTTCTTGTTCGAATTTAGATTGTTCGAATTTAGACAATTTGTTCAAATAATTAATTATTTTTTTTTACATATAGAGAGTTTTGATAGTATCTTTATAGGGATCGATACAAGTCTACTAAGTAAGAAAATTAAAATTTAAATTAATAATTATTTAATCATTGTAATTATTCGAAGATTTATGTAATTCATGTAATTATTTCCATTAACAAACATTTGATGTAAATCGATATAGAATAAAATAATTTTGTTGTTTAGATTTTATGTCTATTTAAAAGTCGATAAAATACTTGATGTATGTATAAACAATATAAGTAGGAAGCGGTACATTTCTATATTTTTTTAAAAAATCGTGAGATTTATTTTAATTTTTATAAATGTTTACGAGTCTAAGAACATTATTAAAATTATACTTTATTATAATATTTTTCATTAACATTCTGCATTATAATTCTGTGACTATACAGAATAAAAAAAAATGATTTTAATAAATATCATTCAATTTAATAAAACTTATTGGAATAACAAAAAGTTAATTATACATAAAACCATTTCATTCAAACAATCGTTTCAAAAAAGATTTTATTGAAAATTAGTTCTTCTGTTTAATTAAATTAAATTAAAAATAAAAAAATAAAAAAAAAATGGTTTCATTGGTTTTGTGTGAAACCAGTTATTGTTTATACATACCAGTATATATTATTTGAAACATCCTAAATTTTATTCCTTCCTTGATGGCTTGGACAGTGAAAAAATTTAATACGCAATGATAATATAATTTCCGAAAAATTTCATTTCTTCCATTACTTTTATATGAAGATATCTTGCATTCTCGTGGGATTTGCCTGTTCCTTATTCTTTCTTCGTGGCTTACCCTACAACTTTCTAAAGTGTCATATACTTATAAGAGTATATGCTCTTTGTAAAATATTAATCAGTGAAATGGTTATTGTTCCGTTTCAATTTCCTTTCATTTAGTTATTGTTGATTTTATGCGCTGTACTCGTTGTATTTTTTATATCAATTTATTTAATAATACAGATATTGAACAGTAAATATAAAGTATATTTGGCTAACCTCTTCCCTACATAATTAATCTGACGAAGCATTATTTTCACAATTCGACAAAATTTGGTATCGACGAAACCAGGTCAACGAATTAATATAAAAAATCTTATTGAAATATTAATATTATACATAATATTATACATAATATTATACATAATATACATATTATAATATATAAAACTATTCGAATTATAAATAAAATTTTTAACAAATATATACATTAGATTTGCACATTGTACAAAAGTTATAAATCTTATAAGACGCGAATTATATGTATGGATATCTTTTTAAACGAAAAATTACTCGTGAAATGATTTTTTATTTAATGTAAAGTTTCAATGTTTTTTTTTAATATAATTGTATGAGATAGAGCAAAATTTTAGAGCAAAATACAAAATATTCAGATTTTAGTATTGTAACATGAAAAATAAAATATATTGTCAATATATTGTATAGATAATTTCTAAAATATAAGGGAATATCGAAATTTTGAGAGAGAATTTTACTATCCTCAAAGGATTTTCTGTCAAAAAAAAAGTTATTCCATGTATGATCCATTATATTCTACATATATACGAATTTTCACCAGAATTTTCGGTTTAAATAAATCTCTCTGTAAGATAGCATTTGAATATTTTCGTGAGTTATTGCATAAATAGGATATTTATGCAAATTCATATTTTTATGAACGTAAATGTGAAAGTGGAGTTTTACATTTAACATTTTATGTTTTTTAATCTCCTAAACAGAATTTTTCTCATTTATGAGAAGAAGTTTTAAATTTCATTTTGAACATAGAAATTATAATTATTACAAATGAATGAACATATCATATGAATATGACGAAAAATTAAAAACTAAAAAATAATAAAATGCTAAAATAAAATAAAAGAAAAGATTAAAAATATAAATATATGAATATTTCGAAGTTATAAATTATTAAATTATAAAATGTTAATATTAAATGTTAGTAAATAATAGTAAATGTTAATTACACTTCTGCCTATTTTTTAATTACATTTCAATTTCTCTAATGTACACATAACCTAAACCAATATATTTGATTTATTTTTTTAATAATTATTATTTTACTTAAAAATCAATAAAAACTACTTATAATAAAAACTATAAAGATATTCCGCGATATTGTTCCGCTTTTAATAACATGACGATCGCACGAAATAATTTAATAATTCCTGGAAATGAAATTTCGTAGCGAGGTCGGTATTGTTTTGCGTTCTTCTCGAAAATTCGTGGAACTTTCACGTTGGAATAACGATACGAGTTTTTAAGAGGAAAACATATTCGTATACGTCCGTGCTTTCCCTCGAAAATTCAATCGGCCGATATTGAAATATCCAACGAAATTTGATTGAATCACGCTGTAACTCCGCTCATGCAGATTCGTTGATTAAACCGAGGTAGCCGAAGCTCGCATTCACATCGATATCGACCGTATGGATATTGAGTAGTAACTTTCCATGTGCTAGAGAAGAACGATTAGTAAAGGCAAATTGCATATTAATAGCAATATTCAATGAGACTTATAGCAATCTATATTTGGCTATTGGAACACGTTGTTTTCCTATTGATATTTTTGATAGGTAATTTTTGAATGATAATGGAAAAAAAATACATTTGAATATAGATTTATGTAGCCATTTAAATAGTCAATTTTTATTATATCCTTTATGGATTCTTTTTATAGTTCTTTTTTTTTAATTAATATTTTGAAGATCATATGGAAATAAAGATTAGAGAAAAACGAAAATGCTTATATCCTTGTTTGGTAAAATTCTTGGATAAATTAGGATGTTAAAATATGTTTGACAGAAGTAGGATACAGATAATAAAATGATTATGTTTTTGTTAAATGAATTTTTTAGAATTCTTTGAATAAATTAGGATCTTGAAATATATTTGAGAAGAAACTTTAAGTTTAGGGAATTAATATGGCCATTATATGTTTATTTCATAGATTTATTGGATCCTTTTTATAGATTAGAATCTTGTCATTAGGATTATGATATGTCTATCATAAGAATAAAAAAATAGAATCAGAAAATATCTTTCCTAGACTTTTAACATAGATCAAGTTCATATAAGATACAAGTATTTTTGTCTTTGAGAAATCAATGATTTGGAGTTACATTTTATTAATTTTTGATTAAATAAGATACAAAGATGGTCATATTTGTTTGATAGAATTATTGAATTTTTATATGAATTAGGATTGATAATATAAAAATCCAAATATCCAAATCAATAATTCCTATCTATTTCATCTTTAATCAAATAATTCAGAAATAAGAAATTTTTTAATTAATATTTTAGAGATTATTAATTTTTTATATAATAAATTTCTTGAATGTTCAGATGGATTAGGATTGTTTTCATGATTCTATAAGACACAGAAAATATCTTTAATTTCAAAGGATCAATAATCCAAATCGGATTTTATTAATCATTATTAATCTTAATTATTAATCTAATTAAATGTAAATAACATATAATATAATTTCCCACACATTCTCACATCTCGAATAACAACTAATAAAACGCTTAAATAACCAATTAGCCAAAATTTTACCAAGATTCCTCCCGAAAAGATCAATAACATTACAGTCTGCGCATACGTTTATCCAAGATTACGCTCTGTTTGCAAATTGCACACCCTCGAAAATGTGTAAACGTCAGGACGATGCGATGAATGTATCCGAACCCCTCGCTTTATTTTTCCTCGCGGCTGTGCCCGGGCAATTCGAGTGTAAGTGCTGGCGCCAAACCCTCGTTGAAGTTTAAACGACTTTCGAACCTCTTCCAACCTCTTCCACCCATCAGCCGCCGCGACTGTCCTCCTTGTAACAACTCAGTTTGCAAAGTCGAGATGTTAGCCGATAAAAGTTACGTCGTTTAGCGAGCATCACGTTTTTAACCGAAGCGACTCGTCGATTCCTCGTTGTCGTGTTGGGCGAGGAGAAATTGAGATAAATAGGATTCCCCTTTTCTTCCTTCCTTCCTTTCTTTCGTTTTTCACACCTCTGAAACGAGATAAATTTTTATATCCTGCCCTCTGTTCCTTCCTGTACTCTCAAAGAGGGTGAAAGGTAATGGGAAGTTATGTCGGGACGTCGATCGATCGAGGTTGCCAACCGCTGTGTTAAGTTTTCAGATAGAGGCGAACGGTCTCATTGCCCATTCAGATACGCCCTCGGCGTTTTCTTGAAATGTTGGCTTGTGATTGGTTAACTTGGGTCTCGGGATAGAAAATGTTTAGTTAATTTAACTTTCAGTTGATATTATCGGATTGTAAATGGAATCTAAACAGATTGGGGATAGGGATTAGGGTTTGGGTTATTTGATTTGATGCGAGGCAGTTTAAATTAATATAATAATCGAAGCTTGCGTAACAAGTATAGCGTGTTAAAAGCTTTTGAAAAATCTGATTTTAATGAAAATTTGCGTGTATGTAGGGCGTAATGGATTATAACAGAGAAAATTATTTTCTTCGAGCAAAAATCTCTTTGAGAGTGAAAAATTAAATTTTTTCATATTTTCCATTTCAATTTCAACTGGGAATATTTTTTATAATAAGTAGGAAAAAGCTGGATATTTTACTGTTTAAAATAATGAAACTTTAAGGATTAATTTCATTCCCTAAAGTGATATTCCATTAATAAATAATTGCTTCATATATAATTTCGTATATATTACAATTTTCTATATAAAATAAAATTATGATTGCTGAATTTTTTAAAATAATTTGTTGAATTGGCATGTATGAAGGTATTTTACATGATATATTATTCGTATTCTATATAATTTGTACCACGAGGATTATCAATGAACTATTTTTAACATAATTCGAATCTTATCCAAATTCATCTATGATTATTTATGAATTTTTACGCGTTTAAAAATCTATAAAAAGGCAAAAAATATTCAAAATGTAATACATATTGATATGATATTTGAAGGATAAGTCAACTCTCTATTTAAATTTCATTTTTTTCAATTAATATCATATTATATTATTTTACAATTAATTATCTTTAAAATAATAATTATCAATTTTTTTTATCAAATCATAAGAAATTTTTCCTTATTTGTCAACGCGACAACTAAATGAAAATTATGTAATTACAATACTTAATATCTCATCTCAAAGATTTTCGATTAGAAAACAATTTATCCTCATATTAACCTTTCGAGGACAAATGTCGACCGAAGTCTTTAAAATTATTGACTTTCTTTCCACGAAAAATGGTTAATTTTTTTTTTTTGCCGCGAAATAAAGGCAAGTTTAGAGATAAAATTGAGCATGTGTGTCGAGCATTTATTAGGTCGATGAGGAATTTTCTTGAAATTCTTAATTAAATTTAAATTAAATTTCAAATTGTTCAAAGCGTCAAGTAATTGAACCGAAAAAGAGATATTGTTTCGACATCAGAGAATTACCATCATCCTCTGTAATGATACAGTTATTAATTTTTTCCTCGGATTAGATTACACGCTTTTGAGGAAAGGGGAAAGAATCGCGCGATTCGTGTGCTCACGAGCATACTGGAAACTAATAAAAAACCTTGATATCGCGTGATACATGGAACATGCGAGGCTCGGTTTTTTGCGTGAATTTATGTTAATCCCGATCCCTGATGGTGAGCCACGATTTTACCGAAATATTAATCTATCCGTGTATCAACCCCTTTGTAAAATGTAGCTTTAAGGGTTAGGGTATACGGTTAAACAACATGGCTGCTCGGCTAATGAAATTGCTTGTACCTGTGATAAAATCGATTAAACATTCAGCTTCTTCTGGGGGGCCGGGTTATATTGCGTTAGGTGTAAAGAAGGGTGTATACATTAGCATTTCAGCTACATCGAAAGGTACTCTTCGTGCAAAGTGACTTTGATCCATAATAATGTTAGAGGTAATAATATTATTATTTTAATAATAGGGATTTGTGTTACATTGTATTGAAGTAGAAATATTTTTTGAATATTCCTTGGAGTATTCGAATAATTATAGCGTAATTATTCTTAAACCTGAACGCTTTTGGAATTATACATCGTAACACATTATTTTTATTTCGTAATTATTTAAATTTTGTTGAAAGACAGATTTCAAATAGTATTATTTCTTAAACGAGTCATAAATTAAATGGATCCTTTATTAAATTCGAAACAAAGAAGTTGTAAGTATTTGAAATAAATTATTTCAATTCCGAAGTAATTTTTAATTAGTTCAAATAAAATTTGTCAAACGATTAATAGAATTTTCAATTCACAATTCGCATCCTTTGATTTGATCAATGAAGAAAATATTATTCGATATTTTCATTTTATTTTATCGATCAACGAAGATTGAATAAAATGAATTAAAAAGCCGTGAAATTAAGCGTATTTGAAATTCTGGGAGCGTGTTTCAAGATTCCGTTTCAACACACGCTTTCAAGCGTCACGATTCCCGGAACAAAACAAATCTTCCTCTCGAAACTGGTGTTGCTTTCACAGGCTGCTGGTAATTACGTCCCCGCACCTGACAGTTATTACAGCCCTGTACCGATGTTTCGCATGGTAGAACCACGTGGAATCCGTGGATATTAACGAGAAGGACATTAACGGGATGATGAAATGGTGCACAAAGGAAGGGTTAATAATTGTTATTATGTGACGAGTTTCCTTGCCCGTGTATATATACGTGCCGAAGATGAATGGAATAATGAAGGTGTTGTGAAAGAGAAACGTTCAAGCTTGTGATGCATTTAATTTATTTGGCGTCTATTATTCAACTGTCTGGCGATGATTAAATTTCTTTATTGTGCTGAGAGAATAGGAATTCGGTTGAAAATATAGCAGAATTTCGTCGTGATCGTGTTTGTTTGAAATAACTGATGTCATTATTGCTCGATATTCGAGAGCTTCTAAAATTCTAAAATGAATTATTGAAATATTTCAAAATATTGTTTTCGTAATATATGATTTTGATTGTTTTTTGAAAAGTGTGAAATTTAATAATTTGAGGATATTAAATGTGCAAGATTCGAGATATTTTTAATTTTTCGTCAACGATTTATGTAAATAGTAGATTATTTAGAACATTGTCTCATCTCATTATCTATGATCGTTTAATTCGAGGATGAACTAATTATTAGAACTCGTTAATTTAAATAATGATATCTATCTTTATTGTTATTAATTATAATTGCAAATTGATTAGCATTAAAATAATTACAATTTTAATTGTAATAGATCATTATGTGCAATTATCATTTGTAATAATTGAATTTAAAAGTCGATAGATTGGAGATAAATCGAATGATTTAGATTTAAGATCTAGATTTTTTTGCATGAATAATTCTTACAATTTAACATTTAAACTATACATTTTTAATTCGAATTAATAGATTTAATTTTAATGTTAACATGAAATTTTGGCCAATAATAAGATAATATTTATTATCCTTATATATTAAAAGAATTTTATTTTTTATTGTTTCAATGAAATCCGAATCACCATAAAAAAAAAAATAGAATATTTTTATTTTATTTTTTAAATATTTAAAAGATTAAGAAAAATTTCAATTCAAATAATTTAATTTTCCAATTGTTTTAATTTTAATTAATCTCAAAGAACAGAATTTCAATTCATATGTTTTAAAAATTCAAGAATTTGATCTTGAAAATTTTTTGAAATTTCAAAATTAAATTAGAACTTTTTAATTTCAAAAAGTTACTTTGTAAAAATTTTATTTATGTAATTTTATTGATCAATTTCTATATTTTAATTAAATTCAAAATGAAAAAGATAAAAAAATCTTATTATCATTAAATTAATTATATTTGATAGATACGTTTACAATTTATTCAATTTTTCAATCGAGATTCTGTTCTCATAATTATAATCCTTTTATTTCTAACAAGAAACAAAATACTGTATGGGGGAAAATTCGATGTAAGCGATTGAAAAATTGATTCGAAATTTTCGTAAAAGCTTGTAACGTATTCGAAGGAAACATCGTTTCTATCTCTCAAATTTCTCTCCCCAAGAAAAATTCGTCTTATTCGAAAAGAAATTCATCGCTTTCACGTTTCTCACGTGTTCCTTCGTCTAATGCTTTCAGAATTCTTGGCATGCGTAGGCCGAAGGAGGAGGAAGGGGGAGAATTGAACAGGACCGAGGAGCATGGTGTAGTGCTCGTTTTGGGGGTTGCTGGCAGATCAAAGGACGCGAAAGAGGGTCTGGCCGCTCTCGAGCGATTCGAGGGCCGGTGAGCATCGCGACGGGGCGAGCAACCCCGTTGCCTCCGCCAACGTCTAACAACCCTCCCGTCTGTCACTGTCGACGAACAACAGAACAGGTAGGGATGCAGTTTCGTTCAAAAGAATTTCCTTTCGTGTATTAGCTTGTAAGGACAAACGGGTATACGGTGGATCTCGTTGCCGGGCGATGAACTTTTAACTTTAGTTCAATTTCGTCTCTCCCTTTCGTGCTCTTTATTTTGTTTGTTTTTGTGAAACACGAGAGAAGAAATTGAATAAAATAATGTTACGACTTGAAATATCTGTTTTTCGATGATATTGAGGAATGCTTTGGATGAGAATCAAGTGATATTCAATACGTATAATTTTATAATAATTTGATAATTTTAAAAATTTTTAGTTGGCTGGACGTATAGAGATTGTATATGAGTATCAATTTTGCTTTTTTTTTTTTTTTGAATGGGTTTGTGTAATTTTTAATGCATTTATCGATGCAGTACGTTGTTTTTTTTGGAAGAATATCAACCTATTTTCAAGGAAAAACTTTGGGAGATACTTCGACTTGGATAATTTTTTTGAAAAAATTTATATTGTTCTATATCGATACGTTGAAAATTATTCGAAAGAAATAAAATTGATTTTTATATGATTTTTTTTTTGCAAATACTTTTATAGTACTTGCAAAGAAAATTATATAATATGAAATTATGCACTTTCTATTTCATTTTATGGAACATATTTTATACTACAATAAAAATGAAAGATCGATTCTTAACAATAATTAGAGAATTATATATCTATAAGATTCTTTTTGTTATTATTGTATTTTATTATTATAAATAAATTGTTTATAAATAAGTCGTTATGAAGATATGATTTTATCAAAAATGAGTGTAATAATAAAAGTTTTTTATGATCAAGTTATTTTACTCATTCTAGAATTAAAACTAAATTATATTTTTTGAATAATGATTTTAATTTAATTATTATAATTTTTAAAATTTATCTTTATTATTTTTATAATATTCGAAATATATATTATACAAAATTATGAAATTATTAAGTCTCATTAGTATCAAAAAATTAAAATCACTCACAATTTTCAACAGAATAAGATATGATGATTTATGCAGATTATTAAAAATAATAATTATTATGTTCCAAAATATATATTTACAGGATTAATTTTACATGATAACGATTTATAGAACAATGATCATTTTATAGATCACTTGTGAAAATTAATTTTAATGATTTTTATCATTTATTTATTTCAATATAATTTCATTATTATACTTTATAAGAGTATCAAGACGATCTTTTTGTTACTTAAAACACTGCTCTTACAAAAACCTGCTATTCGTTCTATTGCAATAAAACTATGTTATTTTCAAATTTTTCTTATTTTGAAAAAGAGAATCATAACTCAAAAGATGATTAAGAAATAGTGTTTCAGAGATTTTGAGTTTATCTCATTTTTAATAAATTATATTTATGAACAAGAATATACATTCGTGCATACATTTATTATTCAAAATTGCTATGGCATTTAATTTTCATTACTTTACTTAAATTTTTTTTCATTCTCATGTTTTTTTTTGAATATTTCTCCCAATTATGAGAAAATTAAATATTTATTTAGAAATTAAAAAATTCAGAAGTTCAAGGTGTTCATCATTAGCAGCGTTAGGCCCTCAAGTACGAGCATCGTGGCTTGTAAAGTGAATTTCGTGGTTTAGCATGTCGACCTGACATACTGCCATGGAACGTTTGGCGACATGGCGACCACAATTGTGGTTGTGTCGTTCTAACACCTTCGGTAAAAGCCACATTATCTATGCGGATAATAAGGATTCTAATGTCACGGGTGAGAAATATGTATAATTGACGTAAATCGAGAGATGAAATATGATAAAAAGAACGAGATGGTTCAGTAAAATGAATAAGAATAATACTGTACTGAAAAAAAAAAAAAAAAAAAAATTTATTAAGAAAAAGAAAAATACTGGTCGGAAAAAAAAAAAAAAAAATTTATTAAGAAAAAGAAAAATACTGGTCGGAAAAAAAAAAAAAAAAAAAATGAAAAATCAAAGAAAATATGCTCCTTTACATCTTTTGCATGAGATATGGTTATAAGGAATGAAAAGGAATTTTTTTTCAAAGATACTGTTAATTTACAATAATAGAAAATATATTTTTCTTCAAGAGTTTTTTCGTATTTATTCTCTTAAGAAATATTGATATGTCTATCTTTGAGATTTATTTAATTCAAATATATTTCTAATATACATAAGATACAAAGATGAAGTAGCTTAATATATTGTAAATTAATTTTTTCAGAAATTTCAAAGTATTTTCCAATATTATGTATCTTATTTAATATATTTTTTACTTGTTTTTTGTTATTTTTATTTAATTCAAGTATTCAACTTTTAAAGAATGTAAAGATAAAATGATCCGATATATCCAAAATTATTTTTCTCATCTAAATTTTTATTTATCTCAAACTCGAGTTTAAAGAATGCAAAAATATTTTCTAATATTATATATCTCGGCTAATATTCATAAATATATTTTAAATAAATAAAAATCAAAGTTATTTTTTGTTTGATCTCAATAAAATTCGTATTATATTATTAAATGGGATAATTTAATCATTTTTAGTAAAGCATATACCTAACATATACATTTTAAAATATTACGATAAATGGTAATAGAAAAAGATCTCTGGACTCGCTTTGAACACGTTTTACAAAAACAAAAGATGTGCAAACCGCGATCGAAGTGGAGCTGGCTATACAAGGGTAATCGTGGTTCAAGGCTAATCCAAAGTTCATTCGTTCCCCGGTGCGCGTTTCGCGTAGTTGATTTCTCGTTAAATCACGATTGTGAAATACTTTGGAGAAGTTTTGTATTTAAAGAATGCTAAATTATTACCAAGCACGCGATTGTATCTCAGTGGTGAATGCCAATCGATACCGCAATGCTATGATGGCGTTCCATTTATATATAACTCATAAGAGGATAGATATAAATTATAACGTAAATTAATATGCATTTGATTACAATTTGTTTGTTGCTAATTATTTAATGCAATTTATTTTCTTTTCGAATTTTTATTTCATAATAATAAACGTATTGAAGAATGACATAAAAATTATTGTATATGGTATTGAAAATTATGATATGTATTCAGAGGACGCCGATACTTTGTGCAAAAATAAATCGAAAATGAATGAGAATTTTTGATACGAGATCTCATTTTTGAGAAAATTCATTGTGAAATTTTATACGAGAGCACTTGAGAAGTTTTGGCAGAACGTATCTCTTTGTATTTGTGGTAATAACTCGAAAGATAATTAGACGTAATTATAGGAATAGTAAGAGATTGTACATTGTAATATGAGTGATGGCATTGTTTAAAATTATGAATACAGCGCGAAGAAACATGCTTAACTGTTTCTCTCTCAAGTGCACGCGCATAGAATTTCAATAATTAATTTAGTTGAAAAGGAAGCTTTATATCGAAAATTGTCATTCTACATTTTCGACTTATTTTTGAATAAAGAATCATCTTCTTTCAGTTTATACGCCTATTTTGGTATATACATTTTACTATGTACATTTTGACGTAGATTATTGAGAAATATTAAAATATTTGCGTATTTCATTCGCGAATAAATCTAAAAAAATTATCTTTCTCGATGATTATAATAAAATTTGATTTTATTGTAATTATATATGCGATATTATATGCATGTTTGGGGAACAATGGGAACAATTCATTTGCATTTATAATGTTCATGGTACGGATTGTGCTCTGGAGAGCGATAAACATTATATAATAAATAGAGGAACGTAATGGGCAATCGTAATTGGTCGTTACATATGAGTAATTTGTTTTATAGATATATAAGATCGATGTTTTTTTTTTATTATATTCTATATGAATTATAAATTAGATTTTTTAATTCTTTTCTTGCCAAGCCTGAGAAAATAATGGTTAGACGATTATTAAAATTCATCATCAAGTTTTTTATTCTTATTTTCAAATTATCTCACTTAAAGTTGTGTCGTTTTTAAATATTATTATATAATAATTTATATAATAATTTATATAATTAATAAAATATATAATTAAAAAAAGATTATAATATAAATTATAAAAGATATAAATAATGTTATTCGTTTTGTCTTACATATTATGTCTCACTTATGATCATCTTCTTTCTTGTAATTTACGAAATAAAATAAAAATAATACGAAGAAAGGAATTTTTTATTAATAATTAAATAAAGCGATATGTA
>NW_006263386.1:1824120-1826447 GCF_000469605.1 Apis dorsata
AAAATACGCTACTACATTATATATATATATATATATATATATATATATGTAATGTATATATTATATTATATGTATTATATACTATCAAAATTTCAGGTTTCATTTAATTCTTTATTTTTTATTATTTTAAAAAAATTAAATAATTAATCGTCAATGAAATAATATAATCGATTCTTTAATAAATAAAAATAAACGAAAATATTTCTTGATCATAATAAAATTTCCGCGATAATTTAAATTTCAATAATAATAATATTTAATACATGCTCCTTGGATAATATTTTAATTATTAATCTTTTGAACCGAATTAAAAGATTGAATCGAAAAGAAGTATTTAAATTCGCTCATTTCTCTTTCAATCTCCTTTCGTCGAGACTACAATAGGACCCAGAGGTTTTATTTACGATTTTATTAGAACCACCTACCCCGTTCCTTTGTCATGCGATAACGAATAGGGGAATGGAAAAATAAATCATTTTTGATTGCACGGTCGTCGCGTTAAAATCCATCGATTTTATTCAACCAACTCGAAGAATGGAAAAAAAAATAAATAAATATTAGGTAAATGGACAATAAGTACATCTGTTCAAATTAGAATATAAAATTATTTACAAAAAATATTTACACTCTAATGTATGCTTAATATTAACAATTTGTATTTCTGTTAATTGATCTGTAAAAGAAACGAGCTCGAGTTTATTTCTCTCAATAAAGTATTTATTTTATATTATTTATTGTATATTTACAAATATGAGCAACTTATTTAATTAATTTGATATATTGAATGAATATTCTTGTGCAAACAATTATGAATCATCAAATAACAATAATAATATTAAAGAAAAATGGTAAATACATAACGTAGATAGGTATAAATTAAAATTAAACTTTTGATTCGTCAAAATGTCATTTTTTTTTTAATTATTTTTATTCCAAAAAATAAAAACATTATTTTTTAATTTTCTTCGCCAAATTTAATATTATTTATTGCAAACCGTTATCTTTATGATCTTTACAAAAGATTTTTTATTTCGACCCAAAATAATAATTCTAAATGATAATTTTATTAATGAGTCAAACGTATTATAATAAAATAAATATATTGTGTAAGTAAGAAAAACTAAAAAAATAAAAAAAAGAAAAGAAAAAGATTTATAAGAAATTTAATTTATATGCATCGAAAGAATCGCGAAATTTAGATCAACGAAAGGAAGATGAAAGTGCTTCCGGTTTAGTTGATCAATGGATTGAAAATGCGAGGGAGAAAACTTGCTAGGATTCGCAAATTGCAAATCTTTCTATATTAATCAATATAGAAAATGAACTGCGCCCAGTGAGTCAGAATGATCCGAATTTAAAAGAATTTATCGTTCCATTCTATTCTATTGGAATATCTAAAACTATTTTGTTCATTATCATTTGAACATGGAAACGATTCATTCTTATTGAACATATTTAAAGATTATAATACAATCATTTTAATGTTTTTAGTTATGAATTAATTAAAAAAATTACTAAAGATAATACTACTATTTTGAATAAACTATTCTAACAAATAAATAAAATGAAATTAATTTAAAATTATTGCAATATAATTATTATTATAAAAATATTGATTTAAAATTAATGTATTCCAAAATCCAAGAATACGTTAAATTTGAATTTTATAATATCTTGTGAAATTATTGTTCAAATTTGCGAAAGATTCGATGTAATTAATTGAAAAAAAATAATTTCAAATTTTAAATTTTACTTTCTCTCTTAAAAATTAATTCCTCGATCGATCTCAATCGTTCTTTAAATTTTTTATATAAAATTTCATTAGTTATCCTAATTCGTTATAAAAGAAATTTTAACATTAACACAATTATTCTTGCGAATAAACCGCTTATCATCGTCCAATTCTTGCAAATCTTTTTTTTCAAAAAAGAGATTTTTCCATTTTAAACAACACGATAAAACTGCACGTACCCAGAGAAATATTTTGGCAGCCGCGTTTCACGAACGATTCACAACGAATAAAATAATCCTACAGCCCCTTTTTACAACAGCCCCGTTGAAAGAATACAGATTTCCCGGCTCGACTTGCAAAGGGGTAGCCGAGCAATTCAGAGAAGCGAGCTTTGTCAGACAGACGTGTCCAGGGGTTGGAACCCATTGGTTGCAGGTTCGCTCATCAATCAGTGCGTTTAAAATGAACTGCGCACCGTCAAGCACATTTCACCCTCTCTCTCTCTCTCTCTCTCTCTCTTTTTCTCTTTTTTTTCATCCTTGATTTTTCTTTTTATGCTTACACCTCTTTCTCTCTCTCTCTCTCTCTCTCTCTC
>NW_006263386.1:1827010-1830225 GCF_000469605.1 Apis dorsata
AATACAGGAGAGAGGAGGAGAGGGGGGAAAAAAAAATCTCGATTTTTGCTAGTTGCTAGTCCACGAACGAACCGTAAAATTCGCATTCGATGGTTAATTGCGCAGACTTGCAGCTCTCGGGAAATTGATTCGTTCACCCCCCGCCGTTCCTCCGGCTCTCTCGCCCGAAAAAACCTCCAAAAAATGGGCCTACGTGTTCGTGTTTCTACCACCACTTCTATTTTTTTTTTTTTTTTTTTTACTCTCCCGGATTTTTTTTTCGCCATGGCGAAATTTCCCGCATTACACGAGATTGCATCGGTATGTCGCTATTGAAAAACGGTATAATGGCTGTGAGTAAATGAGTTTCGTTTCGTATACAGCGCGTGTATATCAGTTTTCCACTTTCTCATTGTAATTAAATGGAGTTTCGCGTGTAAATTAGAGAATTTTTTTTTTCTCTCTCTCTCTCGTGTATCGTTGTGTGGTCCAGTAGTCTCCGACAATGAGAAACAAGTTTTGATACATGATACAATATCGTAATTTTTTTTCTTGGAAAATTTTTCTTGAAAATTTAATATCTTCTTGAATATATATAATGGAAAATTTATTTGAATCGAGATATTTCTCGTTGTAATTTAGAGTTATTAATTGTTGATCTTAAAATTTTCTTTTTTTTTTCAAGAATATTATTGTACAAACACGAATCAATAATTGTAAATTGTAAATTGATTAAAGAATTAATAGATGCGTATCTCTTTATTATTTTTCAATCTATATTTCTCATTTTTAAAATTGAAAAATATTTTTGATTAAGAAATACACCAAGAATGTTTTCAATTGTTTATTGACGGAAAATGTTTGATCTTTCAAATTTAAAAAAAATTACAATAAGAAAATTATAATAATATTATTTATTTTTTTAGTTATTTTGCGAAAAATTCTTTTATAACATAGAAATATAAACCAGAAATACAATAATAATAAATAAAAAATTCGAATTTTCTTTTTGACTTTTATAATTACTTAATTATATAATTTAATTATATAATTTGATATTATCGCGAATAATAGACGAAAAGTACAAAAATATAATTCATTGAAAATTAAATCGAGGTTAAACGATGTGTATTTAAACTATCTCGATGTATGTAAAGAATTTTACATAATTTAATAAGATATCAATCCTTGATGGAAAGTATGATGAAAGGAGAGGTTTGTAAGAGAATAAAGGTCAGGGGTAAATGAAACAAAGGAAGGACTTTATTGTCTGTTAAATATGTGTTTATGTTTTGACTTTCATTTTTACACGTCTATAAATATAAATAGGGAGAGCGAGGATAATTTTAAACAAATATTTTTTTTTATGGAAAAAATTGTGTAATATAATTTTAATCAAAATTTATTGGTATTAATATTTGTTAATTTAATCGAAAGCTTTGAAAATTATATTATTAAAATAATATATATTATATATATAATTATATATATAAAATAACAAAAATTATCATTATTAAAATAACAAGAAAGAGTAGTAATACAGAGGAGAAAAAATTTTATCGATAAAAAATTTTAAAATAAAATAAAATTTTAAAATAAAAATAAAGGAAAAAGTTTAAGAATAAGCAAGTTTATTTTAATATAATAAAAATATTTCTATTGTTCATGAAAAACAATTTTTTAATAGAAAATTCTTTAATAGAGTCTAAAATATCGAAATTTTGATAAATTTATTAATTTAATACTAGTGAGCTAAATGAAAATAATAATATAGAATAGCAGAGAAAATTATAACATAAAAGAGGAAGAAACTTTTATAGAATGAATTTCTATAGAATTTCATAGAGGAAAAATTGTATAGAATAGACAATGTATTCAAAAAGCTTGAAATAACTTAATTTTAATCATTTAGAAGAAGTTAGGCTTGAAATTCTTTAAACTCCTGAACGTTCATTATCATTATCAAAGGAAGGCTCGAAGAGGAGATTCCAGATAGGATGAATGTCTCAGAAAGTTGGAATACTTTCTAGAGATAAAGTGATTAGCTATCTATCGATGAATAAAGAGGAATTTAGAGGCAGGGAAGTTCATTTTAATCGTTGGAATTTCTGGCCAATTAATTTTCTTCGAACATTTAATAATTTGAGCATGAATTATGATTATTAAATTAAATTACATTTGATACTCCTTCAATTTTTGAACTTTAATTGATGTTATTTTCATACATCTTACATCTTATATCTTTGCTACATCTTACATCTTTGCTACATTTTTCTTTATACATTTTTAATTGATGTTATTTTCATACATCTTACATCATACATCTTACATCTTACATCTTTGCTACATTTTTCTTTATACATTTTTCGATTTATTTTTCAACTTCTTTATTGCATTTGTAAAATTTTGTGTTAATTGTGCATGATGGAAACTCGACTTATAAGATACATTTACAAGATAAACAAATAATGTCTTTATAGTTCAATAAGTATAAGTATAAGCTAATCGTGATTAGATAAGTAAAGAGATCAAGTAGAAGAAAAGTAGATAAGACCCGTCATGCTGAGAATGCATCAGTTATAGTTAACAAGTATAATAGAAATCAATAGAAAATTTAAATCAGATAAAATATATATAACGATTAAACAAATAGTATTAGTCTAGTGGAGAAATAAATAATACAAGTAAATTATGGCCTATGGCTAACTTACTTTTATCATCTCATTTTCATTCTGTGGTTCATATCTAGATTGAATCATTTTTATAATAATTAAAAATTTTTGTTATACGTAAAAAGTACAGATTTCGATACATAAAGTAAAATGCAAAAATTAAAGTTAAAAGGAATATATACACAGAAAGATATATAAAATAACATTATTTAAAATAAAGACAATAATTTTATTTCGATAATAAAATATTATTTTAAAACAAAGATATAACTGAGAAAAATTGTACTTCGATATAACTATTATTTTGATACAATTTTATTTGAATACAAACATTTATTTCAATAAAAATCAATTAAATATGTTTTAGATATAGTAAATACTATCAGTACTATTCAAAATGTTATCTAAACCGTGTTATCTAAACTATAATAAATTTAATCGAATGTATTAATTCATTGATTAAATAAATGTCTGTCTCGCGTGGATGAAATGATCGATTCGATTCGATTCGATTTGAAAGAGAGAGAGAGAGAGAGAGAGAGAGAGAGAGAGAGAGAGAGAGAG
>NW_006263386.1:1830364-1845646 GCF_000469605.1 Apis dorsata
ACTCGTGTTATTGGAATCCGTACTGATTCAATCGTATTTTTCGGATCAAAGTGTATTATAGGCGAGGTCGATACTCGACTTATAACCCGGGTAAATTGCATAGCGAACTAAGCTCCCTAAGCGAAGCGGCTCGATCCACTGTTAGAAATTACATTATGTCCCTGAAGAAAAGGGGAATTGTACGATTCCGTTTCTCAAGTTCGCTCGACTTATTCGTCGTAAAACCGTTATAGCTCGGTGATACGAGAATTTACATTTTTATCCACGTTAGCTGGAATTCCAGCGGCTTTAAGCGGGATTTCTCTTTATTGCAAAGATTTTTATTTTAAAATACGAATCTATTTGGTATTCCGATAAATGGCGTATAATTTTCGTATCGTACATGCGCGAGATTCTCATTGTTTCTCGTATCGAATTTATCTTTTGATCAATATCAATGAAATGTGAAAAAAAAGATGTAATAAAATTTTGATTTTTGATATTGATTTCGAAAACGAATCGGAAAAATATTTATCGAACATTTTAAATTAATAATAATAATAATAGATATATTATTTTCGTAAAATAATAGTATTTTAAATAAGAAATTAAATTTTGACAAACACAAAATGTTTTCATTTGGTAATTTTAAATGTTTACCCAAAATATTTCTTGACCGTATATATAAATTGGAAAATTGGAGTAATTGTGATATTTGTGAAATGTTAATTAAAAAATCAAAATTCTATATTTTAAAAATTTGCGTGCCATCGCGTAACGAATTTGGTTATTAATTTTCGTGAAATTTTTATGATTTTTAAAATTAATGTAAATAAAGTATTTATTTCTTAAACGAATATAATATGAATTAAAAAATAAATAAGAATAATTCGTCAAAACAATTCAATCATAAAACGGAGAGAATAACCATTGAGGAACAGTTTATCGTGGGAAGATAAATCGTTTTTACACTCCGGATAAGTGAGATAGAACGTTATCCAATCGCCATTCGAAACTTTTAAACCGGGCCGGAACAATTGTTCCGCCATCAACTTTCCTTACTTGCCCTGAATATCTGAAACTGTTGATCGAGACGAAAGCGTAGAAAGTGTTAAAATGGTCCGCAAGATTCGAGATGGATCGAATCCTTACTCGTTAGATGGAGCCACATCGATACCGAATAGAAGACTTATACATCCTAAGGTAAATTGCATCCTAAAGGTGAACTCACGATAGTAATTTACTGTGGAAAGTAGGTCCCGGTCGGACCATAATGCTCTTTCATCCGCAGAAGACAATTTAAATTGTCTGAAATCCGTGATAGAATTACAATCGGTGAATTGCACGAACATTCTGCTCATTCTATCTTCATTGACATTTTCATGTTTCGACAAATTTTTAGCAGTGGATGTTTCTCGTAGATCAATCGATATCGTTTCACACGTTCGTTCGTCGTTGTTAACTGTGTAACTTTCTGAAAAAATATGTATGTAACTACGATATTTATATGTATTTGTTTATATGGATATAGGATTTGAAGAAAGAATGTGATGGAGGATAATAATATGAGATTCTTATTTATAATTTTCGAATTTTCTTTTTATATTAGATCCAAACTTGAACAAACAAAAACTAGAGATTTCTTCTATACTCTGAATAAATAGAATGACGATTTAAATTCGATGCAGACGAACGATATTTTGTTATTTTTTAATTATAAAAATATTAAAAAAAATATATACAGTTGCATCAAATTTTTTTGAATAGATTTATGATGATATTTTAAAATTTATTGATTACACGTAACGAATTTTTGACTCTGTGAATATTGAATCTGTATAAGAGAGTAATTTCTTTTATTTGAATTTTTTTATTTTTTTATATTTCAAATTTCTTTTTATAAAATTGATCTTTTAACCAATCAATTTGACTATTTAAATAATAATTTTCTGAAATATTATTTTATTTAACATTATTAATTTGTTTTAATTTTGTATGTTTCTTATAAGTAGAAATATATATTCCATCAAAAGTTGCACTTTTTTATTTGAATTAGGTGAAAAAATTTCTTAATTATAATTTTATCTGTGAAATATAAGAGAACATTCATTTTATTAAATTTTCTGATAATATATGGATTTATTTTTGTCAAATCTTATATTACTAAATTTAGATCAATCCAAGAAAATGGAATAGCTGGAAGAATGAGAAAAGATTAATTAAATCACAATTTCTGAATTAATATGTGAGAGGCTTATCTAGAAAAAAAGAATTTATCGAAATAAGTGAAATTATTATAGATATCTATAATATTAATTCTGAAATAATATTTTCGTATAATAATGATTATGTATAATAATATTTTCAAAAGAATTTCAGAAATAAATTTTTTATCAAATATTTTTCATCAAATATTTAAAATAAATAAATGAAATCAATATTGATATCAAATAGTACTAATTTTCAATTCATAATTTCGAATTAATTGGATGTGAAGATGATATAAAAACATGAATATATGTAAACAGTGAAAACATGAAGATTTTAATAATGAACGTATATTCTTTTCTGTAAATTCAAAAATGAAAAACAGAATTTAATGCTCCCATATTTATTATTGACTAAAAGTAGAAAAAATCATTTTTGATATGGTAATTTGTGTACCAGATCGTTCTTCCTTATTTGTTATATTATTTTAATTTGGCTAGAGTTATATTCGTAATCGAGAGAGGGAAAATTCGTGAAAAAATTGGAATGATAAACACAGTGCTTTTTTAAATATATTTTTTCGTTAAACAATGAATTTCATTTATGATAGATAAAATCTACGCGTGAATTTAATTAATTTAAATAAATTTTTAAATATTAATTGAATACTTTAATACAAATACATTTTAATGTAAAATTTGAATATTTATTTTAAAATTCACTCAATTAATTAGATAGATTATCACAAAAAATTTTCATATCGAGAATATTATATACATTGTATAACATTCTCTTTTTTTTTAGAATCATATCTTAATTTGCTTGTTTTATTAATTAATTTTCATTATGCATATGTTCCAAATATCATATATTCATATTCCAAATATCGAGTAAATTATTTTGTTGAAAGCATATTTTCATTAAAATTATTTATTTATTTTCATTTACATGCAATTAAATATATAAAATATATATTTAACATGTTGATTAAAATGGCAATGATAAAATTAATTAAAATATTTGTATTAAATGTAATAATGCTTTACATTAATCAGTAAATTTTTCAGAATCTGATTAAATTAAACAATAATTTTTTAGATTAAATTCGACTCCTCTTATATTATTTATATTGTTTAATTTACTACATTTTAAACATTTATAAAGTATCAAAAATATTTAAGTGATTCCATTGTATATACTATTCCATTGTATATACTATAATACTATTATGTAGACTATTCTGTAATAATTATTTTTTCAATATTCATCTTCATGTTAAAAAGAAAAAATATTCACATAATTTATTCATATTCATATTTACATAATTTTAAACATTTTCTCTTACATCAATATATATCTGACAAGATATCCAAAGAAAAAACGATTTCGTTTACTGTTCTATATAGTCACAGAAAAAATCACAAAACAAGAAATTAATCAATCATGATCGATCCATAAAGCACCAGAAGAAAGGGAATCGAGATCCCTTTTCAATACTTTTTTTCAATCTCCATTACAACATAACACTATGCTGATACATATGTACCATACTTCCAACGATTGTTTTCTCGATATTCACCCTCGATGGAAAAAGCTCTCATCTTTCCACGTTCAAACGTATCGAGGGTTATAACCCTGCAAACATTGCTCTCGTTGCACATAAGTATACTCTTGGATACGCGAAGTTATCACGAGCGTATCCAAGAGCGTGTGGGTAGCCTTGAAGGGTGTTCAGGAAGGGGGTTTCAGAGTCGAGTCGAGCGGATGTTTGCGTCTGGAATAGAGCGGAAACGGGGCGTCGTTTTCGAGTATCGAAGACGTTGGCTGCGACCAGCCAGTGAGCCTTATCTCCGGTCGAGAGAGGATTTTCTCCATTATATATACGTTTCTAACCGTGACTGCACAATCGCTGATGCTCGTAGCTTGGTCACATCCATTGTAAACAGAGCCATTTGTCAGCTGGCGGCCATCAAACGCAAACTATAACCCTTCCTTCCAATCCTGTCCTCCTTCCTTTCGGACGCCCACGTGGATGAGAAGTTTCGCTCATCGACCGTCACAGAGATTCGAATGAATCTCTCGAACAATGGGATTGGTCAGAGTGTGTCCATTGTCCGGACGCCACGTGTGAACGCGGCTTAACGAGCGATCCTCATTGTTCCTGGCTAAAGCTCGTGGCCGCGTTTTAATAAATTTCCACGTCGATGCTATATATATATAATATATCTTTTTTTCTACACATGTGGAAATATTGCTGGGGATGATAGATCGAAGGTACACGCGAAGATTGTTAGGGGAAGATTGTTGGGAAATTTCCGGAAACTTGGATCTGGTGGAGAGAGGAAGGTGATTATACGTGACGTGCTGAGAGAAAAATTCCGATCGCGTTAGGATTTATCGGGGGGGAGGATAGTTATTTGTTTTCGTTTCTCGAGGGGTGAACTCGTAGAGTTATTGCTGATGGAATTGAAGTAGGGTTGTAAATTAACGCATTCGGAATGTTGTTACATGACGGTCATAAAATGGATATAAAGCAGCAGTCGTAATAAAAATATCGAGATCGATAATAATGTTACAGTTAGAATGGTATTATAAATTAGAAATTATTAGGGATGTTGGAGAAAAAAGAAGAGAGTTTTGAATTTCGATAATTTCGGTTTTATAATTATATTATTAAATATTGGAACAGTAAATAAAAGTTAGGGTAGAAGTGAATGGAAAATGAGTAGATTTTATAGATGATTAGAGAAAAAGATGCTTAATATGCGTATCCCTCTAGTGGCAGAGGGAAGAAAAGAAGAAGCCATATTATATATGTTATTTTATAATTTATTTTCTATGTATGAGACTTAATTTTTTTTTGTTTTTAAGAAGTAATTCCAAATTGTAAGAAAATGATATTTGGTTTTCTTCATTTTTTGTGGAATTTGAATTTTTATATGCAATAATTAGTTTTTTTTATTATTTCTTAGATTGTATAAAAATTAAATTCATAGTTATATATGTATAGAATTTTTTAAACCTGTCTTTCTCAAAAATATTAAAAATGACATACAGAAAAACAATTTTTTAGAAAATTGCCTTGAAAACTTGTATAATAGAATGAATTTTTAAATTTCAAAAATTTAATATCAAATATTGTCATGACATTTTTTATTAATTTAAAAATTAACTCTTTCGTAGCTAATTTTCTCTAATAAACTCAAAACTGACGATTTTTATATGAAACACTCTTTTAAAAAAACAATAATAGATATGTGTTTCATTTTATTTTCACACTTTGTAAACGTGTTAAATTTAATATCTTCTAATCGATTTTATCTTGCTACTATTTCGATTCTATCAAGTATACATTCAGACTACAAGTACTCGTGTAAAATTCAAATATCTCTCAAAGTTTTCTAGTCACAAAGCTCTCGATGAATGTCGAGTGAAGTTCGCAATATGTACACATACGAGAATTGCATCGTATAATTATCAAGTTTAACAATGTTCTACGCTCAAAGTGAATATTTCTGAGAACAACTTGAGATTTATTTTTAAAAATTAGAAAATTTACTTTATTAACGTGTAAAAAAATTCTAAAAAAATTGCAATTCGTCGAAATCGTGATAAAAATAAAGTGATTATTTTTTAACTTTTCTATTTGAACCTATGATAAAAATTTAAAAAACACATTTTGAAGACTTATATTAATTGTTATATATATGTTAAAAATTTGACTGAAATGGATACAGAAAAGTGTAAAAATCTAAATAGATTTTAAATAGTCAAGATCGAATATTTTCTTGCCAGCCGACACGAGTATGAAATTTCGAAATCACAGCAAACGTTTAAACTTGCAAAATACAATACATCAAACTTAAAATATAATGTGCACCGCGCCATTTCTTGACGATTTCGAGTATATTATCAACGGCTGCAGATGCTTTTACCGGCTCGTTTATTTTACGCTCGATATTATTTCTCTTTTCGTGCGACGAAGGCATATGATAAATGAACCGTAGAACCGTGAGGATTCACTCGAAAACTTTTCCTGGAGCGAATATCAGCCGAGATAGAGGCTATTTCACGGAAGACTGATTCCAAATTTAACCTTCATTCTTGTTTATTATCCTCCATCTTGCCCGTCCAACGATACAAATTCAACGAGTAAACGCGATTCCTTGGCGGCTACGTGTTAAGCTTTCGGTTATCCGGAGCCAACCGATTTAACGGTAATTCTTATCGAGTCGGTTCGCTCTTTCAAATGAACAGAGGAAAAGTTTCTTCGTTTTTTATCCACCCATAGTCTTGGGTTTCCTCGCAAAGTTGCGAAACAGAGGGAATTTTTCGCGATCCGATACCAACCAAAGTCCACTTGTCTTTTCAACCTTTAATTGCTATCCAAGTTTCGTATCGAATTTCGATCGAAAGTACGCGGTTTCTTTCTTCTCCGCCATGTTTTGAACGATTATTTTTTTCAATTATTTGCTTGACTAATTAATCGAAAAAGTATTCATGTATATCATGCGAGTTTCAACTAACAAGTTATCGAAACTAATAATAATTTTATTTTAGTAAAAGGAAATAATAATTTGTAGAGTAATGGATTATAAATGAATTAATTTTTTTATCAGTGGAATTTTATTTCAAGAGAGATTTTTTCGAATAGATAACGTTGTTTTAATTGTAAAATGTGATTTTGGTTTTATTATTCTGTTGGAAAAAAATATTTCCAAACAAAAGATTCAAAAATATACGTTAATTTATCATATAGTATTTCAATATATTATTAATTAAATTATATTGTATAAATAATGTGATTAATTTTCCAATTTTCTTTAACGTTTTGCAAAAATATTCTTCCAAATCAAAATATCAAATTAAATTATTTCAATGTTTTTCAATTGACTTGAAATTATTTCACAAATAAAAGTTTAATGAATACAATCAATTTTTCTCTTTCAATGAGCAAAATAATAATATTTTATAATATTTTATTAATTATAATATAAGCTCATTACGTGAATTTTCCTTCGTTGAATTCATATCAAATATTTTCCAGATGTCAAGAAATGCATAATATAAATTAATAAAAGAAAGATCTGGGTGAAATTGATCTCCTTATTCACGGGAGATTAAACTATTGATTTAAAGGCAAACAAGGGATGAATTTATTAAAAAAATTTCGATACCCGAGATTCTCGTTGAGACAGTTGAAACTTTTTCCAAAGATCTTTCTCTTATTTTTCGGTGTTTTAAATCGATTAAACGTATCCAAACATTTTTGTTCCCTTTCCTGAAGAACTCTTTCTCTTTAGGAAACGAGAATTGGAAAGTTTCTAGAAACTGGATCAGCTGATTGTTCACCAAAGGCTTGAAAAACTCGTTGAAATGTAGAGATCGACAAAGCTGCCTCTCTCGAGTATCGTTTCACTGGGGTCACGAGTCGTTCTGATCGAATTTAATGGTACTAGTAATATTCTGACACATCTACTAAACTTTTATACTTACATGAGCTTACATGAACTCTTATGGCAATGATAAACTCATTATGATTTCTCTTAAATTGATTCTCATTTTAATTTTATCGATTTTAATCGAAATTTTAGATTATGCATTGTAAGTTTCTTAAATGTTAAATGCACACGAAATGAATTTAGCGAATAAAATAAATAAAGATATTATTATAAATTTGCATAACATATGCAATATTTGTATATATATGCAATGTACATATATACATAGCATATATCTTCTGAATCTTTAGAAAGAGAAACAAAATGATTTATAGTGTTAATAAATAAAATTACAAATATTTATTATTCTTAATTCAAATTAATTATAAATTAATTTTATTATTTGATATTCATAAGAATCATTCTAAAATTTGAAAAATATACAACTTCTTTTTTCATTTACAAGTTATTTATTAATTAAATTTCAATATATTTCTTTTATTTCTATAAATTGAAATTCATATAAAGAGTCAAATATCTTGAACATTCGTGATAATTCATATTTCACATATGCCAACCTAATATCAGAGACAAAGTACTGAATAGACTTAATCATCTTATCCTATGAAGATCCATTGACGTCCCATGGCGGGTATATAATGTACTTATAGTTTAGTCTATGCAGCCAAAATACCCAAAGGGAATCTTGCAAGATTTAGTCTGAACTGTATACGCATGATTCTTAGTTAGTATCGCTTTCCAACTAATCTTTATAATATAATATATTTAGTGAAACATGGTGTGGAAACGAGGTCTTGTCTCAAAGAGTATTTTGATATATTACATTAATAAATCTGATAATTAAATTTATTAATAATAAAATTATATTTAATGTAATTAATATAATTAAAATTAATTCTATATAAAAATTAAACAAATTAGAAAAGCTAAACATAATAGTAAATAGAAATGATAATTTTATAATCAATTATATACGTTTTATTAACTTTTATTAATTCTATATTCCATATAGGTAAATACTTGAGATTTTTGAACATTTATTTTAGAAATTTTAGACATGGCTCGATTTATATTAATGAATTATTCATAAATGGAAAAATTAAAAATTTTCTATGTAGAAAATTAAACTATCAATAAATTATTCACTTTTGTTTTCCAATTAAAAAATTTACTAATATCAACATACAAAGATAAATCTCTGATAATTTTTTGCAAGAATTCTTTGTAATTTTTTTTCTATTTTAATAAATTTTGAATAATCTAGATTGTTCGTGATTCTCTTAGAAAAATGATTCATGTGAATTCCTAGAAAAGATGGAATAATCAATTTATATCAATATCATCTGCGTGATAAAAGCAATTTCTTCCTGGGACATAACTTCTTTTCACTTTTTTCCATTTTCTATTCTTACGATGATACCGACTATGTCGTTCAGTTTCATTTTCAGGGAAATGGTGGTCATTCATATATCCGATATAATACTTTAGATGTATTGTTCACAATTGCGTTTTACTATCTTTTATTACTTTCCCTTTGTTTACGAATATTTCATTGAAATATGTAAAACGGGAATGTAAAATGCATTTTAAGTTTACGTTTATTTGAAGAGAAAAGATATGGTAATAACTTTTCTTAAAATTGTTTTGAGACGTTTATTGTAAATTTTTATTATTCTAGAGTTATTATTGTTGAAGTTTCAGCAGATAAATTTTTTTTTAAATTGCTAATTAAAAACATCGAATTCAATTAACATAAACAAAAAATTTAAATATTTGTTTTATTAAAGAATAATTACCAATGTGTTTTTATTCATGATGAAATGAATAGCAATGCAAATATTAAAATGTAAGAATTTTTGTTTCAAAAAAATACGATTTACATTTTGGAAGCCTCAATATTAGATTGAATTTTTATGGAAATAAATATTTTTCATTTAAATATTTTTATTTTAAATAAACGAAATAAATGATTGTGATATATATTTTTCTTTTCTTTTCAATTTTATTTGCTGTTTTAAATAATATGAATAAATTTATTTGTAAAAATTGCAAATGCCACATCCATAGAAAAAAAAATGAATGATATGATATTGAAGTTTTAATTCCCAGTTAAAATAATGCAAATAATTTTTTATTTAAAATTAATATTAATTAAATTAATTAAATTCTATTTTTATCAATAATGATAATCAATTTATCAAAAAATCATAAAAAATCATGTTATAATATGTAAATTATAAATAAAATCATTGATATTTCACAAATTTACATATAATATGAATATTCTATATAATTTGATGTACGACATATTTTTTACATATATTTTAACGCGTTTTAATTGCATAAAATTCCAATTTTATTTCAATCTTTTCCTCTCTTGATACTTTACTTACGTTGATGTTTCTAAATTTTTATCAAACATAACATAAACAGCGATACAAATTTAAAATTAATGAAATCATATTAAGAGATCTATTTCTTTCATTCTTGATGAACTTTATAAATTTTAAACAGCTATAAATTGTTTTAGTATTGTTCGATATTATACACGAAGGATAATTGCACTATAATTGGCTGACAATTTTGGAACAAAATTTCTAATTAGGAAAATTGTTCCCCAATTTTGATTTTTTAAAATAGATGTAATTGGTTATTATCATTAGTTATTCTAAAAAAAATTCGCAAAATATATTTATACTTAAAGGGAATTTTTAATGTGAATGTAAAATTAGACCAGAGTGTGTAAACCGAGAATATAAACTCAATTAAGGGTACGTCAATCTTAGTGGAGCTCGTGATTCAATGAACCAACAATCATCCGAGGATTGGAATTATTCTGTATTCCCATGTGATCCAAAATTCAAACTGAACTGTATGATGTTCATCTATGACAGAGATAGCATAGGGATATCGTCTTATCGAATTTACACTTCAGTAATCTAAATGACATGATAAAACAAAAAAGAAAAAAAAAAAGAAAAAAATACATATTTTTATTTTTATTTTATATTTATTTTAAATTATTTATCTATTTTTGATAATTGTTATTCTATTCTATAATAATGAGACTATGATTCTATAATAATTTAAAAATAATGTAAATTATATATAATTATAATGTAAATTATATATAAAATTATATAATAAAATTTGTGATATTTGTGTATATAAAATAAAAAATGATATTTTGAATTAAAAAAATTAAGTTGGATATCAATATATATAAAGTAAATTTTATATTATTTGTATTGACATTATGACTAAAATATAAAAATTCTATTCAAACTGAAACTTTTATTTTCAAGAATTTCGTTTTATCTGTTGTTTCATTGAAATTTATAGTTTTTATCTTTTTTAAAAAATCCCAAGTTTCCATTATAAATAGAATTTGTGAAAAAATTTCACAATTATTCTAAATCCTGATTATATTCTATTAAATTTTCTATAAAAAAAATATTAATCATTTTGAGATAGAAAATGATTAATTGTATATATATAATTTGTCCAATTTCGTATAATAATTTTCTCCATCGTTCTATTTTTAACTTCTTCAAATTTTATATTCCTTATTGTCTATCACATTTAATAAATTTCAAAGCAAAAAAAAAAAAAAAATTATCTCTTTAAAAAATTGATTTAATATCACTATACAATCTTGCCATCTTCTATAAAGGACAGAAAGTAGCAAAGAGCGGTTTTTATAGGATGGACGAGGGTTATTTAGTCTCTGAGCGTCGTTAGACGCCATATTCTTTCCTCCATTAGGGAAATGAATTTCACTTCCGATCTCTTTCGATCAGTCTTCTGTGATAGACTCAAGAAAAACTCGTTTTCTGGACATTTCTAATCCCCTGTATCATGGTTCATCGCTCATAGATGGAATTTTTTCCACGTCTCTATCCTTTCCTCGAGTTATAGAATACTTATCTCATTGCTCTACGACCTCTATTATTAATTTGATAGCCAATTATTAGATATTTTACGAATTCATTTAATTATGAATTAAATAAATGGAAAGTATTGCAAGTTAACAATTTTATTTTTTTATAGATCTTTAAAAAATTAATCTTTATATATATTAACTAATATCGATAATAAACTTTTATATTGATTATAGAATCTATATATACATATTCTTTTTTTTTTTCATGAAATAATTACAATTTAGATATTGCAGCAGCCCCAGTTTTAGTTAATCAAAGTAAAAAAAAGTAGTCATCGAGGAGTAAATTTATTTTAATTAACGCGTTACACAAATTAAAATAAATATTTATCATCCATTTACCATTAATTAAACAGATACATTTAAAAGATTCAGCAAGCGTGAAAATATTTTCTGTAATTCTGTAAATATACGAATTGTATATATGTCGTGTATTTCTCTATCGGTGAATTCAATGCAAGAACCAAACATTCGATCAATACATTTTCACGAACAATGCGATAATTGTTTACCACCCTTCTGTTCGGTAAAATTTGAAGGGTTTCCTGAATGACGTGAACACAGCTGTGCTGTGGAATGAGTAGAGGGTGCAAGAGAATGTATTAGTAGGCCAGGGTAATTGTGCGATGGGGTGAAGGTAAAAATCGGGCGAGTCGAGGTGGAAAGTGTACGTGACCGGATTGGGATTCTGCGGATGGGGAAGATGGGAAGGAGGGTTGGGTGGATGGAGTTAATTTTGATCTCTCGTGGATGCATTAATCGTCGAGGGCTTTTTATTTGTGGAATGTGGTTGTTGGAAGATTGGAAGATTGGGTTGCAGATAGATTTGATCGGATATAAAATAAATCGGGAATGTAAGTTGAATATGGAATAAAATCCGAAATGGATGTGGAGGAACATTTTGGATTTATGAAATTATAATTATAATTTAATGTTATTTGCTACTTATTTTCGCATGTTAAGTAACTTTATGATTATTTGGCGAGCTTTTTGATTATTTTAAATATTATAAAAAGAACAAATATATGCGCGATATTTATTAAAAAATAATAAAATATGATTCAACGAATAATTTCTTAAATCGATTGATTTCAGAAAATTGACCTTTGAATTTTTCTTCTGCTTTAATGTTTTATTAGATAAATATTTATATTTTATATATTTTTTTTATTAAAATAATTACGTAAGTATTAGTATAGTATCAGATTGGATAATATTTTTATATAAAATGCACTTTTTCAAAAATTTGCATTTATTATATTATTATATTAATATTATTATATTATTTTGCTTATTTTTTACAATAAGTATTTCATTTTTTTTTACGTCGCAAAAGAAATTAAAATCCAATAAATTGTACATCTATAATTTCATGATACAAAATAACTTCTTAATAAAAATAATCTCTTTTTTATTATTCACTACAATATAAATATCGTAATTATAATATTATTTACATTTAAAAATTACAATATCATTTATTTATTAGATTAAATTAGATTAAGTTAAATTATTCACATATCCATTGTTCCTGACTTAAAAAAAAGAAAAAAAAAATTCAATCACAACTTGATAGTTCGAGGAAATGTAGTTTCAGCGAAGTGATACCGGTTTTTGATACCGAGAGTGTGCTTTAATTGCAATAAAAAGAGCGTAGGAAAAAGGTAGAGAGTGCCTTTTCTTGCTTTCGGTAACGGATTTCACCGGTACACGAAACATGGTTTAGTGTTCTAATTTGCGTTAGGATCGAGATTTATAACCCTTTTTTTGCACTTATTCATCAGCCACTAACGGTTATAAATCTTGCAATACGTATTGAATTGCCAATCATTCCTAATTTGCGATCTTTCTATTCTCAATTATAAAATGATAGTTATAAAAAAATCGAAATTCAAGATTTGATTCTTAAAATTAATATCCGTTATTCCGTTTCGATTTCACGCAAAAATCCATTGAAATTAGAAGTTGCACGCTTTTTTTTCCTTTCTTTATTTTTTTTATTTTTTTTTCCACATAGGAAGAGAGTCATCGTCTTCAAAATAGTAACTCGATCGATAAGGAAGTTACACCGAGACTAATTGGATGTCGTAAAGTTGGAATATTAAGATATCGAGGGATTCGATATGTTATGGGCTCTGACGTGCGACCATTTTTTTCTTTCCAAGTTTCATCCAAGAGTTGCTTGTTCTATTAGTTCCGAAGAAGAAAGTTTTTATGGGTCGCAATTCCGGAACGCCTACTTTCCCCTCTTTCTATTCTTTTTCATTTTTCCTGTTTGCTGCAATCATGAACGGTTCCGGTAGATTTGGTTGCATTTATACGGGCGCAACTTGGAACTCGGTTCTTTATTTTCATTAAAAGTCGGTGAATCATTTTGATTTTTATGCGTTTCGATATCTAAGAGTAATCGAATTAAAGGGAAATTGTTTTTTTAATGAAAAATAAGATTTTTGGAAAATTTCTGGAAATATTTCTTAATGAAAATTATTCTATATGCATATATAAATTATATATATATTTTCATCCAAAAGTTTTAGGATATTTTTTTTTTTAATAAAATCTTAATATATAAGTTATTTTAAATTTTAATTTAAATTTGCATCAATTTTTAAAAGAATTGAGCAATGAATATAAATAGAAATGATATAGATTCTTCTATCTTTTTTTATCTAACATGAAAATATTTTAATGTATATGTATATATATAATAATCATATTGATACATATTGATCAAATCAAAGATTTATTTTTTCCCTATACTTTATTATAAATAAATCAATATCTATTAATATAATTATTTAATTTATTTCAATTTATTGCATCCATTTCGATACTTGTCTTTCCATAATATATTTCTATTTACAATTTTCACAATAATTACAATAATTAATTAATTTATAATTATTTATTCAAAACTAATTAATTTACTAAATAATACAATGTTCTTTACTAAATAAACCAATATTCTTGCAAGGAACAGAAAGCAACATGTCCGTTCTTCTCTGTGTCCGGAACATAATTCCGTTAAATCGATTTTTATATTGGATATCAATGACAATCGATATTGTCATTTCTTGTGCCGCGTTGGCAATAACGTTTCACACTATGATTATCAAAGCTCGTAACAATAATAAAATAGCGTCAACATTTTTTAATTTTGATTTTTAAATAAGTTTAATAAACTAATATAATAATATTTATACAAAAGAGAGATAGTAGATGTGCTAATACTTATAAATATAGGAATATTTTCGAATGAATCACTCGATATGAGATGATAGCATAGTTAAAACATAATCTGAATTTCACAGATTGATTATATTTATTTCAATCGTATCGTATCAAAAATATTAAATTATGAAATAAACGAATGAGAGAATTTCAACCTTTTTTATCTATCGATTTAATTTTAATTTTAACTTATCGATATCCCTTTTATACTTGAATTTTCGTGTTGAATTTTATATACTGATATAATATTATTCCAATTCTGCGTACATGCGTATCATTGAGAATTAAGTTTAATCAACTGAATGAGATGATTTAATGATGTTGATTTCAAAGTTTAATTGGTTTGTAAGCAATACTTTATACTTGTATTTCATAAAATATGTCGATGCAATGAATATTGACGATAAAATCGTGTTTATAAAACACATATATATATATATATATATATATATATATATA
>NW_006263386.1:1846006-1848492 GCF_000469605.1 Apis dorsata
AATAAGATAAAATTAATAGATATTAAATATTAGATAATAAATATTATCTAATTAAATAAAATAAATAAAATCTTAAATATTATTAGATAATAAAATTAATATATAACAAATAATAGATGATAATAAAGATCAAGGAATATTGTAGGTATATATCAAATTTAAAATTTTTAAGGAGAAAAGATTATAATTATCAAAATATTATTTTTTTATATAGTTTATCAAATTTTATTTTATACATATCATTAGTCTAATATTTTTATTTTAAGAATTTAAAATCACAAGTACATAATTTGAATATTTTTAAGATACTTAAAAATAATTAAAATTAAATATTAAGTTATTTTTCAAAATTTGGCGGAGAAAGTATCCAAAATCTTGAAATAGGATACGTACAGAAAATATTAAAAATGATTTAGAATCTTAATTAATTAATAAAAAAAAACAAAAAAATTTATGATATAATTATGGTATCCTATTTTTAATTTTATTAAAAAATATATACAATTAAAATTTATTTTTACAAATTTTAATTTATCCATCCAGAAAGTAAATTCATACACTCTTAGAGTATACTATTTTATGAAATATTCCATATCATGTAATTTAATGATTAAAATATTGACTGCTTTTTATATAATTTTATAATATTCTATTAGATATTAATACATAAACATTATTACAAATATTAAATTTCTTAGAAAGAGAAATTTTTTTCGAGTATGTTTTTTCTTAATATAATCACAATGTTTTTACGATACGTGAAAGACAATTCGATAAAAATTTAAGAATAGGCGTAAGTAATATTAGCACAAATTCTAAACTCTAAAATATAGTTAATTCGAGAATTCAACGCGGTGAAATTGATAACCTCTGAAGTAGAGAGACTTGAAACTTCGATATGAACTGACCTGAAAACCCGGGACCTGACGAACTCGAAATAATGGAACGGAAGGGACTCGAAACAGGGAGATTTAAAGATCTTCGAGGGATGAAGGAGGGATGAAAGAGCGAATTGAGGTAGTAATATGTTAATGAATTTTATAAAAGGAACTTTTTGTGAAATTTTAAATAAGATGAGTTTAATATATAATATGTATCTAATATGAGAAAGCATGATTTTAAAGAATTTTGATAATTTAAGATAGATAAATTAAGGAGAGATTTTAATAAATCATTGAAGTTGATAAAAAAAAAAAAGAAAAGAAAGAGAATATTAAAGAAAAATTAGTAATCTAAGTTTTTAAAAAAATTTTGAAAGAAATATTACATATCTATGATTAAATAAATCAGCTTTATTCTTTTTGATTATTTTTTAAATATAATATAATTACATATAATTGAAGTTTTTGTAATAATTGATCTGATATTATTATGTTGTAAAGTTATCTTTCATTTATTTTGTAATTTGAAAAATATTTAAATAATTTGAAATATTTATTTCTCTCATCAAATCTTAACCTAATTTAAATAATTTTCTAAAAAGAAACAAATTTAACAATTTTAATAAAGCCGAAACATTTTTTAATTCAACAATATATCGATCATGTAATAAAACAAGGTCAAAATGTTATTAAAAAAAGGAAAATTATTGATTAAATTTATTTTTTCCTTTTTCTCATAAACTTCACGCAGATTCTCAAAATATTAATTCGATAATTTTTTCTCATAAATCGATAATAATTTCTCATATAGAAAAAACTGGAGACATTTCACAACTGCAATACTTATTGATATTGAAAATATTATTAATCTTGTCTAAGATTTTTTTAACAGACATATTTGAATTGATTACCGAAATCGTTCCATTGTACCGTTGCTAATTAATATTGACGACAATATTGCCAATACAGTTGCACAATATAATACTTTACTTTTTTTCGATACCCTGTAACTTTACTATACTTCACTCATTTTATCAACCACAGGTCCTTAAACAGATTTCTTAATTGCAACAGTTGTTAGAATATTCGAATTAATTATCACAATAAAATATTAATATAATACATTTGCAATAGTTATAATACTTGCAATACAATCACATTATATATATATATATATATATATATATATATATATATATCAAATTTCCTAACAAAAATCACTGGAATATTCGAATTAATTCTTTTCAATACGCGTGATAGTAATTTTATTATGAAATACTCGCAATACTTACAATCATCGGCCAATATACGTTATACAATTGCATACAGATTTCTTAACCAGCAAACCAGTCACCGCCACCAGAACATTCGAATTGATTATCCCGATCGTTCCATTATACCAGCCGGAGCCGTAATGTCGCGCATTAATGAGTGCAATTAATCCGGTAGAATTAATGCGAGCGACAGCCGTCACGTATATTCGCGTTCAATGCAGAAACGAGAAACATCGCCTCTACCGGCCCCATCCCCAACCCTCCCGCGATATTATTTATTACCAACGGACGGCTCGCGTTATATTTCGCCCACCCGTTATACCGCGCCACC
>NW_006263386.1:1848523-1853154 GCF_000469605.1 Apis dorsata
GGAGGAAGTGCCTTTTACATTTCCCGGTTTGGACGTTGCATTTAATTGCATTCCCTCGTCAGGTATGTCGCCTATGAGGACCCTTATTTTACGCCGTTATTACGAGGTCTTCGCCCTATTCCCACCAACAACGAACAGGAATTTCTCGTTTTGACAACATAATAGTTGCCTCTCTCGCGATCGTTCTTTTTTTTTCTCTCTCCTCTTTTCTTTCTCCCTTCCTCTCTCTCCCTCTTTTTAATTTCCAACACAGGGCAGAATTTCGCGGCATTTCACCCCCACGAAAATCGCTCGTTCCGTGTCCGGAGATTGCGACGAAAATATTGTTGATTCACGGCACGAACGAGGGCAGCTCGTTGATATTGCTTGAAAAATTCAGAAATGAAAGAAAGAGAGAAGGGGAGAGAGAGGGAGGGAAGAGAATAAATTGGTCCAGTCGTGTTTAATTCAAACGTTCAATTATCGAGTTTTAATTTGTATTGGTACAATGGGGCGGTGTAAGATCGAGGGAATTATTGTTCGAATCTTTTCGTTTCCTTTCACTTTTTTTCTTTCTTTCTTTCTTTTTTTTTCGCTTTTGTCCTTGCCACGATGATATTTTATTGCGCGCCTACGGCCGATCGATCGGCTTCAAGTTCGGTAACGGCTTCAATCGCTAAACGCGACAATTTTACAGCCCCTATACAACGATCGTGTTTATACAGGTTGGAACGAGAGATACGTATATATACATACGTGTGCGTGTGCAGATGTGTGCGTAGGGTTCGTTTCGATGTCGCGTTAAAAGCATTTCTCTTTTTCCTCTGACGTGTAACTATGGCGCATACAAGCGGACGAATCGCCCGTGTTCTTGGTCGGTCTGCAAGGGCGTGGTTTACTATGGAACGCGATGGAACATCGAATTGAACCGCGTTTTAATAGTGGTTTGTCGCGATGGATACACGAATGGTTAGGGAAAATCGCGGCTCAGGAGTGATTCGCCCGTGGATTACTCCTATCCATCAAAATGTCAAACTTGCTGTCTGTTCCCATGTTACGGTTTCTAACTTTTTGCTTCATTTTTTGGTTAAAAACGTGTATTTTTTTTCCAGGATTGATCTTTTGCACTTGTGTAGTGAATAACTGTGTATCTATGTAGATACTGTGTATCTATTTCAAAGGTTGAATTCAATTTTAGACTTCTAATTGTACATTCTGAAAATCTATATTATATAAAAATTTAATTCATGATTGTTTCTAAAATTTAGAATTATGTTAATATTGTATTATTTAACTATAATATATTGAACTGTTTCATTAAATATTTTTAAATTTAATTAGAGCAATTTATATAATAAAAGTATCATTACTTTAATTAAGTTATCTAAGTTTCTTGAGATCTTGATAGTTAATGCTTTTTACAGTAATTATCCTACAATTCTATTAAATTCTTTATTCATTTCAATTAATTCTACAAAAGATAAAGATAATGTAATAAGTTAGTTGAGGACTAAAATAAGTAAAAAGTTCAAATATTAAATTATTATAATGGTTAGCTGTAAATTGGTTGAGAATATCAGAAAAGTCAATGTTGAATAATTTTATTTTTCAATATTATATTAAAATGATAAATATTATTTAAATAGTATTATAGAAATTTTATTAAAAATGTTACAAGATATTTAATTTTGCCTTTTTTTTGCCAGAGCATGAATACATAAACTTCTTTCAATACGATGAATTTTATTTGCTTATTTTTATTTTCAGATAATATAACAATGAAGCGATGTTTATAACGAAATTGATCTCTAAAGTAAATACATGCTTCTAGCATAATTGATAACGCGAATAAATTATTATTCACAATCACGATTTCTCTTCTTTTTTAATCCCATACTCAAATTCTTTTTAAAATGTTGAGATTTAAAAATAAAAAATCATGATATTATCTATCATTATTTATTGGAAGTATCATTTTTGATATAATTGGATTTTATCGCACGAATTAACTGATCTCTTTGTTAACTAAAACGAGAAAATAATTAAGCGGAAGAGATGAAATAACCATGGCCGTTCGTTATGAAATATCGCGTTATTATTCTGGGAAGGTTGCCTTAAATTGAACAGGTATTTGACAGAGACGGTGACAACTGTATTGTGTCGTGCACGCGTTGCGCTTCCGCTACCGGATAGAATAATACGGGAAACAAGCGCAAGACAAAAGGCCAGCCAGAAGGCCTTTAGATGAAAGTGTTTCATAAATGCGCAATGCATCGTGGCTTCTGTCGGAAGCATGGAAAATGAGAATATTCGCCCCTTGCAAGTATATTAATTATATTAAATTCTTTGATCTTCTATATTCTTAAATTTCCTTCTTTTTTTTTTTTTATTTTTAATCTTAATATATTGTGTTAATGCGATAATATAGACGAATCAAAAGTGGATAAAATAATATATTATTGCAGTATACTGGACAAAATGTTTTATATTCTTTATTCTTTATGATAAGATATTTCTATTGTTATTTAATCAAGATATTTTTATTGTCATTTACTAGAATACAAAGTATATTTGAAAAATAAAAAGAAGCAAATGCAAAATAATTTGGCGAAATCGTTATAAATGATATTCAGTTATAAAAATAAACAAGGAAGTACATGCGCTATATTGCGCGTGTGCAAAGTCGATCTTCGGCAAGTCAATCATTTTCCGCCGAATCATCGGTTGAGCATCGCATTAACTTTAAATTTAAATCGCAATCATTTTATAATTGTTGTAATTATTTAAAGTAAATAATCAATCGTTCACAATCGGTAAACAATCGAATCAAATCAGAAATGATCTTGATCCTTAGCAAATCGATTCCATGAATAACAAATTATCATTTGAGCGTATTGGTTATTGTGAATGCTCTTATTGAATTGTGAACGATATTAATAACATGCCTGATTTGATGTCTGATGTGATTTAATTATGTTAACTGTTAATATGAACTAAGTTTAACAGTATAATTAACAAACTAATTTTTTATAATACGGTCAATAATATAAACATTTTTTTTTTAGTATAGATACATGAAGAATTATTCATATTATTTATAAATTGTGAAAATTCTTTACAAATATTAAAATGTTCTGTCCATTACGACGAGATATGATTTATAATATATAAATGATATTATGGTAGTGAGATATCTTGCGAATCAAAATTGTGTAAAGTTCAAAAGCAAAATCCATTATTATCCAGAATTATAAATATAATTTAATAGCATTATTATGCTTTTAAGAGAAAAAAGAAATTCAGATTTTCAGCGAAAGGAAAATCGAGTCAAAATGGAAATGTTATTAACCATACTGCGAAATGTCGTTTTCCGAGTTTCCACTTACATTCACGATGAAAGAAAAGCTTTTAAGGGCAAGGTTCTAAGAGATGTAAGACGTCATTACGTTACCTTGACTAAAACTTCACCTTTTGTACGAACTGGAACTTTTGGTTTGAGTATGCTGGTTAACATTGTTACATGCTGTTATAAATGTAAGAAAGCTCGTGTAAGATGAGATCTTATGTAGAACACGATATATTGAAGTATATATGTCGCATTATGAAAGAAAGGTGTTATAAAGAGGTGTAATTTTGTAAAATATAAGGCACGATTGTGAAATTATATATAAAGTACACTTTGCTCTTTTATTAACCTCTTGTCGATGTTGCTAGCTGAAATTTTCATAATCTGATAGATTTAAATCTATCTATATTAGATTTTAAATTTAAATACCAAGTAAGAGTATTCATGACTGCAATGACAGTTGTATGATATTATACTATTCTTTAAAAAAAAATACTGAAGATATAAGAAAAATTTTATGTGAATTTTATTGAGATTCAAATCTATTGTTAGATTTTTAATCGATTGTTTAGATAGTCAATTAACTTTACAAAACTTTGCAAAATAATGAAATAATAATGTAAGAATATCAAGAGAAAAATATGAAGCAATAAAGAACAATAAAGTCTTAAAAAGAAGAGTTTTTGTAATAAAGAAAAATAGTATCAGAATACTAAGACAGGAATAAATAATAAAATAAATAATAAAAAGGATAGTGTAGGAATATGAAAACAGAAATTCCAGAGCTAAGAAAAGTGCAATATTATTATACTGACTTATTGTTCTTATTAGCAGAAGGACACAAGCCAAATATATTCCTTTTAAATATTTGTTTTCCAATGTATATTATCAGCCAAATATTTGGAATTATTTTCTTAATTACTGTTATATCTAATTTTCATGTTTTATTTCGAGTAACGAAAATTAACATCACAGATATCGATAATAATTTCATTCACATTTATATATTTTTTTATGAAAGAATCTTTTGAATCTTATAAAATTCTAATCTAACTTTTGATTATATTCTTGAATTTTTGGGACACGTTAGTGATTAAAAACTTTTGTAGATCTCTTTGATCTGACTTTTGACGTTCGAGATATGATTCTGTATAAAAATTTTTACTGATGAGTTCTCTTACAAGACCAAAAAAAATTCATTCTTTTTTCTTGACATTTTGAGAACTAACATTTAGTAAAGTACAATAAAATAGAAATTCTACTAATAAAAAAAAAAAAAAAAAGAAAGCAAGAAAAAGGATTTCAA
>NW_006263386.1:1853440-1868580 GCF_000469605.1 Apis dorsata
AGAATGATAGAGATAAAAAGAATGAGAAAATGAATTTAAAAAAAAACTCTTGTACAATTTTAACACAATATAAATTCTAATTCATTAATTCTATAATTTTATAATATAGTTTTTCAATAATTTAAAATAACTTATATTATTATATAAGTTATATATATATTATATAATTATTTAAAATAATTTATAATTAGTATTATAATGGTATATAATAGATATATTTACAAAAAAATTAAAAGTTGTTAAAAAAATGTCTATAAATATTTTTTTTTCTGGAAAAAGATATAGTTGTTTTTGATATAAACTTTTCAATTGACACTTTTCAAATAACAATCAATACAAAATTATTACAATCAATAATTTTATTTAATATTTTTTAATAAAATACAATTTAATCAATTGTATGTCATAAATGACATCTTACATGAATGAAGTTTAGTTTAATGACCAGTGTGGTCACTTTCTCTAAAATAGTTTCTGTCAACCGATGTAACTGTAGATATATCTAGAAAGTCCATTCCGAAGTTTCAACTATCTTCCAATGTTCAATGTCCATCCTGGATCAAGGATGAAATAATTTATCATTCCATTCTACACATCCTTTCTGTGCAATGGAGTCACATTCTACTGTGACAAAAATGGAACTTTGAGAAATTTCTGCTTTCAAGGAAACGATCCTATTACGGGGAAGGGGAAGGGTAGTAGTGAAAGAATCCAATTTTCAAAAATAACGCAAAACCTGCAAGAAAGACATTGTATTAATATAAAAGCAATGAAAGAAATGCCAAGAAAAGGAATTCCAACAATGAAAGACATTAAATAATGTAGAATTATCAGAAAAAAGGAATTAAAGAAATAAAGAAGAAACATTATTTGAATAAAGTTTTTAACACAATATGAAATTCATTAAAAATACTATCACTTTTATAAAATGCTATGATAGTATTAAATTAGATATGAAATAAATATAAGAATGATAATTTAAATTTATATTATAAAAAGAATGTTGTAAAAAAATAAAATGGTAATTGGAAAAAAAAATAATTAGTCGAGAGAAAAATCAGAAAATATATTTGTTATTGTGAATTCATAAGGAATTATTTTTTAAAATATTTTTTCCCAATATTTTGTAACAATATTTCTATATTCATATACATATAACTGCTTCTTAATTATATTGGTATTGAAATTGTAATTGTCCAATAAAGATTTTAAGGTTTTTTTTAATATTCTTCTTAAAAAAAAAACTTAAAATTTTTTTCTTTTTATATTCATTTGAATATTAAATTTTATATTAAACTGATTTAATATCCTTCTGTGTTTATAATATAATATTTTAATATAATATTTCAGAAACTATTATTATTATTATTTTTAATAAATTTCGCATATTTGCATTTAGCCAAAAAAGTTATTTACTAAAGATAGTAGAATCATTTACAAAAAAGAATTAATATAAAGTAAAAAATAGAAAGAAAATTCAAAAATTTCAGTGAAATGACGCAAGAAGTAGCGCATATTATAAATACTAATTATAAAGGAATATAAAACTAAAGCAAGAAAATTGTAACGGATATTTTATCAAACAGAAAATTTCGAAAATACAAAGAATAATATAAAGATTTTTGCTTGTAAAGTACTTTCCGGAATCACTGTGAATCTGTATAATTATACCATGTTTCATTTGCAACTTAAAGCTGATAACATCTACCAAATGTAATTTGTAAAGTAATTTCAAAGAAGAACTAGTTAGCTTGAAAATATTAAAAGACGAATCGTGACAAGATAGTAATTTTTCTCTGAAAGTAGTTTCTAGAAAATTAAGAATAACTACTTTTTATTTTGCTCTTTATGTTGATTTAAATGTTTCCTATTTTGAAATTACTTATCGTAAAACTTTTAATATAAAACTCATAATTGCTATAATTTATAGTAGTAAAATAGCATTAGAAAAAAAATAAAGAATTAAAATAATCCTTGATACTTAAGAGAAAATAAATAAGAATAGATCATGTTAAATCAAGTAATAAAATATTTTCTAAAAGAGATATTAAAAATATTTTTATTATTTATGAAATGATCAAAAAAATTTTTAATTTTATCACGTAAAGATAGTTTAAAATTCTAAAATATATAGAAAAAAAATAAAATATATAAAGAAAATAAAATGTAAAATTTAATGGAAAATAGATTTTCGATAATTACAGTAACATATATACACATTTGTAACAAGGGGTGCTATCTTACAAGGTGAACTAATAACGTGGCTTAGTATTTTCTGAAACGTAAACCCATAATTGTGGTTCATTCAATCATGATAGTGGATGTTGCTGGAAATTGGACGCTTCTCCGCTTCTCATTCTCTTGATGCGTTACCTGATCCTTTCGTTGCCACGCTAAAAGCAAGTTTCTGCGACACAATCCACAGTTATACACAGAGGTTAGGTGGTTGCAACCTTTTCGACAAGAAATAACGGTGCACATAATTTCACCGTATAGTTCCCCGCATTTTCACCGGAGTTATTCGTAAATTACTTCACTTTGCGCAATGTTCGTATAAATTTCATTTTATTCTGAAAGAAAATTCTTCTTTTTATCCTTATGCGCCTTCTATTTTCATATATGACATTTTTGTACGATGTTTAGAATGGAACAATGTATTAAAACATATTTCTTCTCATTTGTTAACGTAAACTTTATTATTAATTTGTTGATAATTGATTAATTTTGGTCAGAAGATTTTTTTTTTTATATTTTGTTGATATAATTTTAATTTTTTGATATTACGAATATAATATTTTTGAATATAAACAATATTTTATATTTTTCAAAAATATTTTTCTGTTGTGATTAATTAATTTTTTTTTTATTTTATTTTCTTTTTATTAGATGTCGAAATATATTGAAAAACAAAATATAATCTTCTAATGTTGAATATTTTCTATATAAATATATATTTTTTTAATTATCACATTACTATACTATTAAATTTGTCTTATATTAAATTTAATAATATTTAATTAATTTAATTAATAATTAATAATTTCTTTAGTTTTAAATTAATTGAATTTTTTGCATCTTTTTCCAAATTTCGATATTTTTTCGTTAATGAATAGTGAAATAAATAACAATGTCAATTAACATTATTCATAATAAATTTGTTCAAATGATATCTATTATTACAAATTGTAGTTAGTAATAATAAATAACAATATTTATTGATTTCATGTAGAACGTAATAATTGATTCGTCTCATTAATCGACCATAAATTATATTTACATAGAATAATAATTGCATACAACAAAAATAAAAGTAAATATAAGATATAAAATATATTGATAAAATATATTACTAAAGATATGAAAATAAAATAAATTGAAAATTATATAGTATTTTCCGTAATTTTTTAATTTAATCCTTATTGAAATATTTGCTATGAATCATATAGAAGAGTTAGTGAAATCTGTTCAAAATTTGAATCTAACTTGTGAAATTATTTATAACATATATTATCAATGAAGAATTTAATAATACTAAAATTAGTTAATATGTGAATTTATGACTAGTGTGAACATAGAACTTTTCATTTTATTACACATAATTAACGAGATAGAATTTAATAACGATTATGAATTTCTAATAACATTCCAATTTAATCTCATTTTCTCACTTATAAATGAGGAAGAGTATAAATATTTATAGTAGCAGTATTCGTAACATTAAATTAAATAAAGTTAATCAAAATATTTTTTAAATAATTTTTTCTTTAAATAATTTTTAACTTTATTCAATATTCAAAACTATAATAATCTAAACAAATTAATTTCAAATAAATTGCTTTCGATACTTATAAAAATTTAAGAAAAAATTATACGATATGTAAAAAAATAAGTAAATAAATGGACTAAATCTAAGAAATTAATCTAAGAATTTAAATGACTCAAAGCGAAATAAAATAAGAATTGAAAATCATGTATAAAGATGCATAAATATTGCATAAAATTGACCCCATTTTTTATCTAGATTCTTATATTTAAAATTATAATAATTTAACATAAACAAAGTAACTTCAGTTATATTGATTTTAATACTTCTAAACATAAAAATGGACTAATTATAGAAATTATAAAAAAATACCAGGTTTATAGATAAATAAATATAATATATATCATAAAAAAATACTGATCTTATAAATACATAAATTATTTTGAAAGAAATCATTAATTCAAATGATAAATTAATCTTTTTTCCATTAAATTTATTAATTTATACAAAAAAAAAATTTTTAAGAAATGAACGCAAAACCAAGGTTTGTCGAAATAAAATAGAAATTGGAATAAATAGTGATAAATGAGCAGGAAGGGGAGTCGAGTTGTAGGCAAACTTGGAAGGAACAAAGACGTAGATCGTTTAAAATAGGGGTTGCATCGAGGGCAGGTTTCTAGGGGAGAGGGCTCGGACAAAGAGCTGGCATCAACGAGTGCTTCGATTCCTCCATCTCCTCTCCCCCTCCTATACGAAAACGCATTCCACCAATCACCGACGAAATACATACACGGTGACCCGAAAATATCTACGAGCCGGTCCTGCCCTTCGAAAACTTCCCTCTCTCAGCAGAATGGTTGTAGGGTCTTTTCCATGAAATCTGTACGGTGGTTGAAGACGAACGGTGCCAACTGTACGCCTCGAAGGAAGAGGAAACCCCCTCCAGGAGCTTTCTCGATCGTAAATTTTCCTTTCTTCGTATCTTATCCCAGACGATATAGCTGTCGTCTAACTATTGCCAGACTCCATAAGGAAATCTGCTTTCGCCAGTCTTCCATCCCTAATGTCTAATACTGGTAATGGTATATCTCGTAAGATTTTGTTTTTTCTCTTTTATTCGTTCCACCCTTTGTCGTTTTCGCGTTATTTTGTTGGTTTTATTTCGAAGTTGTTGCCCGACCAAACATCCATTCGAAGGGATGACTCGTGTTAATAGATGATATTTGTTTCTTGGATTCGACGTAGATGGAGTTTGAATATCCGGCTAATAGGATATTCTAAAATAAATATTCTAGCTGCCATTTTGGTGATATTCAGATATCCAGAGATTCGGATTACCTTTGAAAGGAGATGTTATCTCGGCTTTATGGTATTACTTGGTATTACTTTGGAAGTAAAATAAGGAAATCCGATTATAACGAGGACATTTGTAGAATAGAATTCGAGCTTTGTGTTCGATTCCTTTTTTTTTCCTTTCTTTGGGTCGATTCTATGAGAATTCGATACCCATTCGCCATGTTGTTACGTCTTATATCGATAGGATGGTGGATATGGTGACGAGGCAGGGATTCATTCCATTATAATTGTCGATGGATCCTTAACTTATTGATGATGGCTTGCTTGTTCTGGAAACCATTATCGGGGGAGAGAATTTTTATATCGCGTTTCATCGATTTTATTCCACTACCGTGAAATCAAGGAGGGACGAATTCCGTGGACAGAGCGCCACTAAAAATTTTATCGCTCGATAAAAAATAGAATACACGGATTGGAATGCAGGCTTCAATGGCGGCGGTTTATGCTCCGCTGGGAATATGTGTTTTCGCAGTGAGAAAATTAAGAATTTGTAGGAAGAATGTTCGTTAAATCGTAAAAAAAGAAAAGAATAATAAAATCAGCGATGTTGCGTTATCCTTTATTATTATTTATGAGGTGTAGGAAATATTATATTTTAAGTTTACGTTGGAAATGATGACCGAAATGATTATCTTTTTTTATATTTATTAATGTTTATCTTTTAATTTATTCTCATGTTCAATTTTGTATCAGAAATTTTTTCAACATTAATATTCATATTAATTTTAATTTTAATCTTATTGTTCTTCTCACTTTTTTTTTTATGTTCCAATGAATAAATAAAGTGAGATAGAAATGTTATACGACAAATACTATATATTTTAAAAAATGATGAAATATACATATGTTTACATGAACTTTTTCATATCAGTTTATGAATTGTCTCTAATTTAAATTAACACGTATGTTTTTTTTTTTCTTTTAAATAGCGCTCAATTAATAAAATTCGAAAAGACTTATCATTTCCATCAAAATGTTAAGGAGATTTTTCAAATATATTTCAACAGAACGAAATTTTAAAAATAAGTTATTTTAAAACAAAATATACTTATTTATATAAAACTATTTAATTGTTTTTGCTTTCGTATTATTATATAATTTTTAAAATAAATTTATTCCATTCCATACAATGATTTACCATACCGGAATGTATGACGTATCACCGAAAAGTTAGAAAGAGAAAGAAATACGTTGAGTGTCGGGCCACTTTATTCGAGTGCACACGAAGCTGCCGATTTTAAATAAACTTTCCACTATTTGGCAGCCGTTTTTTTCCAGATCAATACAAAATGCATCGGAAAGCCATCTTCCACCGTTTCTTCTTTTCCCTCAGTTACCTTCGTCCCGTACACACTCCAAGTAGATTGTGCATGGTTACCGGTTTGCATATGCCGTTCACATGCCATTTCAGCAACGTCATGGTGTTTACATTCTATTATACTTGACGCGACGTCTGTTCGTATTCTCAACACCAATGCGCGAAACTTTCTATTAAGATACTTTTCCACGGAGGAAGTTTAACCGTATATTTTTCTTCAAGCTGTTTGTATTCTCGAACGATGTTTTTATACAGTGATACGGATTTTTATTTACTCGTTTTTCTCCCCTCTCCCTCTCTAGTCATGATGAAACGCGATATCAAAGAGTGTAGAATTTAGTTCTTTCTATTGGAAAATCATGGAAGAAAAAGTTGAATCAATTTTGCATTTCGTTTCTGTTGCAGGTACGATTTGGCGATTTCTCACAAAGACATTGAATGATTCGAATATTCGTTTGAATGTGAGTGAAAAAGAATTCTATTAAGAAGGAATCGAATTAAAGTAATCGATTCTATCCGCTTCCGAGTGAATAAGAATACCATTTTATGGTAAATAGAATCTGTGCAGTTTAAAAGTTAGATTTTCATATTCTGTAGAACGATAATTTAATTGTGTTTAATTTTTAAATTGAATTTTTTAAGTTCTTGAGATTATTTATAAAGTTAATTATGCATCAAAGAAAGAGTAAATTTATGTAATTAGTATACAAAATTTAATTATAAGAAATATTAAGAAGGCAGTTTTATTAATTTTACGGAAGAATATTGTTCTATAGTACATGATATCTTTCAATTAGAAACCTTAAAATATATATTAAATATTACGAACAATAATAGCACACAAATAAAAATAAAAATTAAAAGGAGAAATTAATAACAGGAAGCAATTATTCTTTAATTCTCAAATTTAATAAATGTATTTATAACAATTACAATAGAAAGAAAGAGAAAACTATTAATATGAATATATTCTGCATTCTGCTGAACATAATTCTCCATTAAACAATGTTTCCAAGCTTAAACAAAATCTTTCCATTATTCAACAATCTTTTATTACATAAAGATCCATAATAGAAAACAATTTATTCCATTATTTAATTTTTAATTAAACAGCAGTCCTCCTCACGTTTATAAATTTACTTCTAAATTAATTTACTCGCTAGAAAAGAAAAAAAAAAAGAAAGAGAAAGAAAGATTGACATTTTGATAGCGTTTCTGACTTTCACTACTACTTTCCTCTTTATTTTCACGTTCCTCTTTTTGCATATATTTTTTTCAACTATCCAGACATTTTTTCCCGTTTCCTTTATTTCGATATCGTCATCGACATTACGATACAGGAGGGGTACGTGAAGTGGACGCTCAATGGAAACCGCTCTGTTGACCGGAATTAAAAGGATAATTAACGTCGCCGGGCGAATGCACGCGATTAATTAGGATAGGTACCGTGACGGTTTCACGACAAATTGTTTCCCGACCACCGTCCAACTTCCCTTCTTTCCTCGTTTAATTTATGCGCCACGATTCGATTTCGTCGCTAATTGATTTCATTCGCGCGATACCGATCCGATTAGCGACGCGGCCACTGCGTGATCCGATCTACGATGCAAATCTAAATACCATTCGTGACTCTTGTGTAATCTCGGCCTCGGTATTTTTGATCTTTTGAAAACTTCGAATTTTCGAAAAATTAGAGAATAATTTTCTAATTGATGAATTTTAATTTATTTTATTTATTTAATTTATTTATCGAATTATTGTTTTTATTGTGAGTATAGTTATATCAAATCAAATTGGTAGAATTTTTATATAATATGTGTTTTATATATATATTTTGTATAGATATGAATAATTGTAATTAATAGCAGTATGTAAATATTGAGTATATTATCATCTCTATCTCGTTGATTTTTGATTGATTCGATTAATTATTATATTTTTCGTAATTAGAATGCTATTCGCTAGAATTATTAATCTTTCATTTTCAAAAGCCAATGTTAATTTTGTTTTAATGAATGAAATGTTTGAAAATCGCTACTTTGATGAGATTTAATTATAATTTTTCGCGGATTGTTTTATAAAATTTTTATAATTTTTAATTTCAAATCGTTTTTTGTTTTATTTGGCACGGAAACAATTCTATTTTCAAGTGTCTGATTATGAGCAGGTTTATTCTACTAACTGGTCGTGCGTGTTGCATTAAGTGTTTGACTATATACTATCCTACTTCTACTTACTTTTATTCCATGCGTTATTTTTTATTGTATATATTTTTATCTTTGTTTTTCGATATTTTTTACATATATATTTTTATGTTTATTGCTGATTTTTTATTGCTTTTTTTATCGTATCCATTTCATTTCTTCTTTATTTTTATATGTTTTAAAAATCTTATTTTTAGAAAAATTTAGTGTCTTTTTTTATATAACTTATATAATTTATTTTCTTTGTTTAAATTTATTCTATTTATTGTATTCTATTTTAGTCTACTATTTATTTATTTATATTTTTCTTTCTTTCTTCAGATTGTGGAATTTGTTATACTGTTTTGCATTTATAATTTTTTTAATTATCACATACGTATATATTCTATTCTTTTTTAATATTGTGTATATTTTTATATAATTCTTCACATTGTCCATTTTACTGTTTTTCTATTATAAATATTTCATATTCCCACATTAATATCATTACATTTTGTTAAATTTTTGCATGAAATATCATTAAATTGATTTCACTGTTTACATAAGAATATTTTCTTCCAATGTAAGATGATTTTAGGATTCTTAAGAATATTGCATGTTGTATTTTATGTTGATAAAAAAAAAAGAGAAATAAAAATAGATCCAAATAACATATTTATTTATATATTCATTTTCGTAAAATTTTCTTTTAACTATTCATTGAATCGTCAAGCAAAACAACTTCAACAAGCTGTGAAAGTGAAGTCCTTCCTTGTCCATTGGACGAGTATGATTGGAAGTACCCTTGGTCGAATTATCCGCTTCGAAATGGCAGATGGTTTCAGTGCACTTCACGTCAAAGACACGATTTACATCGAGCAGATAATGTTCGATATTTCAACTTTGGCTCCCAATTCACTACCTACACAGTACCGTAAATCTTCGTGGCATCGTTCATTAAAAATTTACACTCAGTTATTAAACATTTTTTCCCCTTGTGTTCTCTCACATGAGAGATGTATATGTATGTGTATATTAATCTGTCGAACACCGAAACTCGTTTACTGTCAATTCTTTCTTTTTTCTCGTAATTTACCAACGCGATAAATATTTGTCGTGCTAATAGGTTTCAATGGAAAATTTCACGTGCATTTCACATTTGCACTAGTTGCTTTGAGAGATTCACGAAACGTTTATCTTGCGGTGTAACCAATTTGTGGCTTTTGTTCTGTAATTACACCGTCCATTATAATTCGATGTTAAGCAGAATCTCTTCGTCGAATTCAATGGTATCCACGTATCGTTGATATATGTATATATATATATAATGACAATAGGAAGAGAAAATTTTTGGTTATGATTTATTTCTGATCTATAAAATAAATATCTTACATTTATACTTTTTGACAGTCAGTCGAGTTATATTTTAGCGATTGTTTTTAATAAAAATTATGATGTGTATAATAAATAAAATAGAAAATTCATGTATGTATTATACAGAGATGATTGGAATTTAGTATTATGAATATAATTAGATATAATTATATTTTTACCTAAAAAAATTAATATTAATTTTTTGAAAATCTCTGTAATTTTAATAATTTTAAATATAAGAAATTTAAAATTAATTTATATATGGTTTTAATGTTTATTGAAAATTTATAATGATACAATTTTTATTATTCAGTAATATTTTTTAAGATTTGTAAAAATTTTTATATTAGAAAATAAAATTGATTTCTTAATTTATAAAAATTTATAAAAATTCTAAGACTTTTTAAATTGATGTATCTAATTTCAATAAATTAAAAATAACAACAAATATTATATTATTTTTTTTATCAAATTAGCTTTCAATTTTTAAAAGATATTTCGTTTTTTTTTTTAAATTAAGATAATCCTTTAATTTAAGAGATTTTTCATTTTTGAAAAATTTTATAATTATTCATTATGTTGCATTCATCTTGTTACATTCATTATATAAAATATTTATTAAAAATATTATATATAATAAAAATAAAACATCATTCGTCCATTATCAAAATTACATAATATTTTATTTTAAAATCATGTAATAAATACTTCCCTTTAAATTTAAAATCCTCTTCTCTAAAAAATTAACAATAAAAACAAAATTTAACAAAATAAATTTAAAAAACATTCTCAAAATTATATCACACGAGTCGACTCCATATTCATTTATTTCCTTTCATCTCCCTTAACGCTCCAGATTTAAATATATGATTTCCTGTTCGCCTATAAGACAAGAATTAACATTGGAAAAACTAATCCCGTTCGAAGCGAAGTAAGCCGCAATATCACCGTAACAATCGTCATAATCGCGAGTTCGCAAGCAGAACAATTCTCGAATATTCATAAGCGGTGCAAGAAGATCGAGTTCCACGGAAAACAGGTCGAGCAAGCACCGGTAGGAAAAGTAATCCACCGTTGGAATTCGAAAAACCTACATTCTTACGTCCACCGTGGTAGTCATCACCCTCGTGGAGCTATTTGCTCTCTAGTAGAATGCGGTGCGATCCCTTAGAGAGCAAAGGTGAAATTTCCTTCTACGTTTCTTCCATCACGAGAATATAAAGATAAAAACCGATAGAACGAGAGGTGGCGTGAATTTTCAAATCAAACTTTTCTAACTCTTGCATTCCTTCTCTCAAGTGCAAATTTTCCTGATTGAGCGAAATTAAAGGGACCGCTGTTACCGACGGTGTTTCTTGGTGGGATGATACATACAGTTCAGGATGTGACGATATAGAAGGGAGGAGTGGGGGAAGATCTGTAGGTAGAGAACGCTTAGCTTGATATTGATCGACCTTCTCCCTCCAGGCCCGCCTTATCCTTTTCCATGCTTCCTCGTTCTTTCTCTTTCTCGCTTGCACACGTTGCAACTACAGGCTGCTCCGTTTCCGTCGATCAACGTGGCTGTTTCTTTTCACGCCTATCCTTCAGGGGGAACGTGGAATTTTACGATGTTGTCTATGGGCACGATATTAATACTGTTTGTGCGATTTTTATTTTATGGATAGAAAGATTATATGGAGGATAGACGTATGGAGGTATAGACGTTTCATCTAGATACCGTGAAATATTTTTTAAAGAAAGAAGGTTATGAAAAAAATTCTGATAAAAGTTATTTGGTATTATATATTAGATTATATATATGTGGAGATTATATATACATAGAAAAATGATTTTTTATTTTTTATAAAAAACTAGTCCACAAAAGCTTCATATTGAAGAATTAATTGTTGGTTTAAAAAAACCATAATTTGAAATTATAAAATTTATTATGTGAAACAAGGGGAGCATAAATAAGTAGAGATATCTTCGTGTTCCTTGTTTTTCATACGATAATTCTTACTCATTTCAAATCTAAATATCTTTTAAACTAATAATTTTTTAATATGATTATGATTCCAATTATAAATTTAAAATTGATTTTCATATCATTGTTAAATGTCTATTTATAGAAAATTATTAATATTGTATAATGTATTTCTTTTTAGTAAACAATTTTTTATATTTTTAATATTTTATAGCAACATATTTTTTACATTTTCTTTCTTAAAAGATATTTCATTATAATACATTTAAATAAAATAAGATACAACTAAAAATTCAGAATTTCTTAATAATAAAAGAAAATTTAATTTTAATGTTTCAAATGTTTCAAAAATTTTGTGTGGAAAAGATAGTTTTTGTAAAATTATTTTTGAGATGCCTCAAGAATTTTAAAATTCAAATATTTTTTTAGCTGAAAATTCAATATTTTTTTTATAATTTTAGAAATTTGTAAAATTATTTTACAAATCGAAATATCACTTTCAATCTTTTTAAAAATTTTAAAAATAAATTTAAATCAATGTTTACATATTCTATTCGATAAAATGGATCGTGGATTGACAATTTTCCATGCTATCTTTATTCATTGCTTCTTTAAACTTCTTCTAACTGAAATTTTTTTATCTATCGCATATAGCCTTTCTCTGATACAATTTTATGACGTGCTATTGTCTGAACTTTTTCATGGTCGGCGTATAAGCTTTTTTAGATCTTTTTTATTTATGAAGTTGCAATACTCACCTCTATTGCGAATCGTTTCAATTTCTTCTGCGAAACGTAATGTACACACTTTAACGAAGAAATCGACATAATATCGTAATATCGTCGTTCTTAAGATAAATATTATGTTTTCATCCTTTATGTTGGTGTATTTTATACTAGTTTACACTGTAATCACTAAAATAGAGAAAAATAACAAAAACTATATTTGATAAGATTGTTAATTTGCTTTGATTACACTATATAATGACTATATTTATGCATTTATAAAAAATTCAAAATGCACATGATATATAAAAATATATAGAAAATATCCAAAATAAAGTGTACATTATGATATTTAAAGGATTCATAGTTAATAAAGTTTTTGAGAATTTATTTTAATATTCTAATTGAGATGCCATATAATTTTAAAAGCTATTTATGGCAAATTTTATTGTGTTCTATATATGTCGAAAATATCGACAATTCTGAATATTTTTATCCCTTTATAATTTTATTTTGGCTTTGTTTATATATAAAATTTTGGAGTTAAATTTAATGCTTTTCGACTAAATTATAAAGTAAGAGATTAACTTGGACGGAATTATGATTAAAATACTTTGAATTATGTAAATTAGAATTACTCTCAGAATATTCTATCATGCTGTTGCTATGATATGATGATTAATTCTATCATTCATATTTCAAAATCATGTCATATCATGTTATTACAATAAATCGTATATAGCCAATACTACAATAAATCAATTAGAGATTATAGTATGTTATACACAAATACAATCATATGTAACATCATAAATTCTATCTCCTATCAATTATATATCTATATATAATCTTTTTGACTTTAATAAATACAAATTTTGTTATAAAATTTATTTCAATTTTTTTATGTTTTTAATTAAACTATTGTCATTGTGTATTATTGTATTTGAATCTTATTTCATATTTATGATTTTATTTTAATAGTTTAATAGTTAATTTTTATAGTTTAAATAAGTTTGAATTTTTTTTAATTGATGAAATTAGTTATGTATTTATCCTTTTTTAATATTAAATGTTTCATCATCAAAAAAAAAAAATTGAAATTGAAATTTATAATATTTTATTCGAATTCTGTTAATTAATTATCAAGTTGTTTATATATAGGTTATTTTTTACATATACAATTGCAATATATTTTGTAGAAGATAATCTCTGAAATTTCATGTTGTAATTCAGTGTATTTGATTCTGGAAGAGTCGATTAATTCCGCGCATGTAACGTGAAATTCAATACTATCCAAGTATGTAGTACCATTTCATTAATCTACTTGTATATTCATCTACAAATTCAACGAATAAACTGAATGCGTAAATTAATGGTAAATCAGAGAGATGAAATGAAAAGCATTAGAGATTATACAATTTTCTTTAATTCCATTCATTTTATAAATTTATTAAGAGTAATATTTTAAACGTATATTTTAAAACGAAAAAAAAAAAAGGAAAATAGAAATATTCTTCAAATATCTTAAAATATCTTAAATTTCTTTTCATTATATTTATTAAAGATATGTAATAAAATTTTCAAAATTTTGATAAAACAATACAGAAAAAAAAAATATATATCATAGTGGCTTAAAATTCAATTCTAACATTACACAATTCTACACTAAAAATTCTTCAACATATATTGTGTTAATCAATGAATTGTCAAATAAAACTAGATATAATAAAAATGATTTATTAAATTTCAAGATATTATCTTTAATTTTTTATATTAAGAGAGATATATAATAAACATTTAAAAGTTTTATAAAGCAATGACGAAGAAAACAAAACGAAGATTATATTTTTATTTATATCTATATTCGCAATTTGTAATTGAATCAGTATCTTTGCCATGCAATATTACGAAATATAATTTTTTAACAATTATTCTACTAATAAATTCTCGATTTTAATTATCTGTAATTTCTTTTCATTGAATTACAGCAAACTTTCTTAAAATTGTGAAAAAAACGAGACAATATAGATTACATTATTATTCAATTCTAAATTCACAATTGAAAATACTTTTTAAATTTATTTTTAAAAAATAAAGCTAAAAATATATCACATCAGAAACTTTTTATTAAAAGCAATATTTTTGTCATAAATTATCCAATTTTTTTAACATAGATATATTAATGAATTTATACGAACGAAAGTATAAAATGATAAAATTGAAAATATATTTTCCAAAAATTTCTTACTAAAAACTAATAAATATTTTTATTATAGAGATACAATCTATCATGAGATACAATTTTTTGACATATATTCCATTAACCAAACAAACCTATTGAATGATAAAATTGAAAAATGTATCAAACTTTCAAACTTTTTTCTTTCTTATTCAAAAACAATATCTATTTCATCAACTATTATAAGAAACACGTTTTTGATATATATATATATAT
>NW_006263386.1:1868805-1877846 GCF_000469605.1 Apis dorsata
ATACAAACTTTTAACACAATATTTCACCCAAAACCAGCAAAAGGTTGATAAAATTTCGAAATTCGAAATTCCTATTTCATCGCGCCAATAAATGCACGCAACAATTATGCAAAGTTTTCCAAAGTTAGAAACGATATAACGCGTTCCCTTAATCATCCCAAATGAAATTATCAAATATATCGTTAAATATATCGTTTCTCGAACTTTTCCATTAATATCTTTATCATAATATCACATGTATTTCACTCGCCAAAAAATTCCTAAATGAAGCGAAATCCAGCGAAAGATAGTTGATAAAATTTCGAGATATCCCTTTTCATCACGCTAATAAATGCACACGGCAATTATGCGAAGTTTCCCAAAGCTATGGAGGAGGCGACACAGTGTGTCCTTAATTCCATCACTCGGTCAATGCATGCCCTCGGGCGTTGGTGCATAAAGAACTTAATCAGGAGACTTCCATCTCTGTTTTAACGTGAATGCAACTTTCCCAGAGCTCCAGAGAGTGGAAAGTTTCGATTCTCCGTTGTAGTTTCGATTCTCTCTTTCTCTCTTCCAAGACTTCTCTTGAACTTGCAATTACAGGAGCAAAGAGCGAAGATCGCGGCGGGAACAATTTTGGACAATTTTGAATTCTACATTTTTCTATTTTCCTCCCCTATTTACTCGAATTAGTTAAAACGCATAGCTCGTCCGAAAAGCTAATTAGGGATCATTAAATTTTTGGGAGGGAATTTCAATTTTCTCATCGGTCATGTCGATTCCCTTTTAGAGCTATGTTTCAAAGGATCGTTGAATCGTAATGACTTTTCGCGACGAGTCTCACTAATTATGGCGAAATTGCTTGGCCTCGTTCAATTTAGAAATGATGCGATTTGTTATTCTTCGTTCTATACGCATATGCATGTAGAAAGAAATTTTCGAATTAAAATCTCCTTGTTTTATTCAATGTTTGTAAAACAATTTGCTTGATTAAAATTTATTTATTTATCGTATAATTTATTTTTCGAGAATCTTTGTTGTTTGTTAAGAGAATTACTGAAAAATATTTCAAACATTGAATATTAAAATGTTGAAATAGTAATAAATTTATAGAGTGTTAATGTATTCATGAAATTTCTTTGGATCTGTTTTAGTGACTGAAATAAAAATTGACAATTAAAAATATCGATTGGTATTGGTATTTATTTATTAAGTTACGAATAATTGAAATTTGAATTAAATGAAGTGAGGCAGATATAGACAATTTTAATTTAATAAATAAACTTCAACGATATTTTATTTTGTATAGAAATTTTTGTGTTTATTTTGTAGAATTGATTATATCTCAAGAATATATAAATATTTATACAATATGATTTTTAATAGATCAATTATAATACAAATATTGGTTAAGAGTTATTTATTGAATTACAAACAATTTATTTTTGTACTAAATGAATTAATATGGAGATAGAGTGAGACTTCTATTTTTATCGTATTTTATATAATTAAAATTAATTTGTTAAATTTCTTATAATTAATTATAAGAAATTATATTATTATTATAATTAATAATAATATAATAATATATATATATAATAATATTTTAATAATTAAATTATTATCAACACTTTTGCATAGCAACTTTTATTTTTATTGTTTATTTCGATGCTTAGCATCAGCCCTCCAAAGAGCTATGATTATATTTAATACTTTATATACTTACTGTAAAATAAGTAAAAAAAATAAAATACAATTTTTTTAATTAAAAAATTCAGTTTCAAAAAAATGTAAAAATATATTGTATATATATACATACATATATCTTATTAATTTTTGACTTTAGAGAAATTTAAACATGTTCGAATTAAATTTTCTAGAAAATGATTTAAAATTTTATTTTACATTTTTAATTTATTTTCATATGTAGAATAACTTTCTATCAATCATTCTTGCATTCAATCATGAATAAACGAATTTCACAATTTCAAAATTTTTTAATTAACAAGTTTTGATTTTTAAACTTCATTTTCCTGGAAATAGGATATTATGTGAAATTCTTAATTCTTATTTCTAATTTATTTTGTACTACAAAGTGTATTACAATTATCATTATTATACCCAGTACATTAAAATAAAAGTATATTATTCAACACGTTAATAAAATATTATATCTAATATTGTATCTATTATCTAATATAATATTAAGTAACATTCTAACATCTAATATAATGACATAATATATTATTTAATATAATAGTAATGAAATAATATTAAATAATACATTAGCAAACTATTAAATATATTTATTACCAGTGTCTCTAAGAAAAAATGAAGAAAATAATTCTGAATCTGGTGTACGAGAAAAATGTGTAGCAGCTTTTACTGGCGCGGGACGTTTGAAATAAAATACAATAAAATGGAATACGATTTATTTCCCGGCCGCGTTTCTACCGTTTTTCAGGCTTGCCCTTAATGTTCTATGAGAAATTGGCGGTGAATGTCCTGAAACGTTGCTCCTGCTGGATGAAAGGATCGTTTAACGACTATTTTTTCGCGCTCCATTAAATACATTGTTCGTGTCACGAGGGGTCTGTCTTTAGAGAGATTTTAAGGCGTATTTACAACGCTAAATCAATCGAAGCATATTATTATTGATTCATTTAACAAGAAAGAGAAGTTTGTTCTGTGAAAATTATAAAGAAAACGTTATTATATTAATTTATTGATTGTTTATGTTTGACGCATATTTTTTAACAGATTTTGTGACTGTAACTGGGAAGAATATTAACAGATTTCGATTATGGATATTTTGTTAATATTCAATTATTGCATCAAATATTGTTTTGTCAAATAAATTTATCGAATAACTATTTTGCAAAAATATAAATTAAAATTAAAATTTTAATCGCGAAAATAAAATTTGTTCTGATAGAGGAAAAATATTGCAAAATTTTAATCAATTTAAAAAAAAAATCGTGTTTTTCTTTCATAAAATTGAATTACAAAGTAAATTTATATTTCAAGAAGCAACAACTTAGTTATTGCGCAGCTATTGTCATTATTTATTATTTTTTATTCCAAGTTTTTCAACACAACGAGATATTGAAATTTTTTATTACTAAAATAAAATTTATTTATTCTACTTTGATGCATAAAAAAATTTAATCATTTTCAATAAAATTGAAATGAAATTTAAAATTTTTAATTTTATTTGAAAAATTTACTTGTGACAATCTAATTATCTAATGTCATCGTTCGTTCGAATCTATTTTCTCTCAAAAATAATATATTATTCGAATATAATCTAATCAGTGACGCATGTTTTTATTCAAAGATTAATATGATTATAGAGAACAGTGGATCCAGCAAAACTAACATCGTCCAATAATGTACAATGGCCGGTATTCGGTATAGTTTAAACTCAGGATATGCTGAACTATCATTGTCCGAATCTAGCATAGTTCATATCCAACGCAATCTAGATCCAACGTATGTCGAAGTTTGGGGACGTCACCTATAACTGATGTGTCCTGAATTTCATCTTTGCTAAATTCACTCTCTTCCCTTATGATACAAAATTATATATGCATCCCGCTATACTATTTAAGCTTCTGTGAATATATTAAATATAATATTCATGGGAATGGAATTCATGGAATTCAAGTTTGATTAAGAGATAATGATTTCCTTTCTTAAGATTAGACGGTAAATATTAATATTGACAAGGTTGGTTATAGATATTATAGACATATTAGAGAACATGCGATATCGAGTCGTATATATTTTTAAATTTATCTATATATAATATCTGATATCGACATTTTGATTTACTTATTATCTGTAGAGAAATAAAATGTTTTGAGAGAAGCAGCATATTCTGCTATTGGCTTTTCCATAGGTGGATACGTAAAGATTATTTAAAGGTCAACTTAGTTTTTTCAAAAGAGAATCAAAGTTATTAATTCATGTGTTTAAAATATATTTAATTTAAATTTTGTATAGATTTATTGTTTAAAAATAAATTTAAATTACATACAAAAATTAACATATAAATTTACAATATCTCTTAAGCTAATAATTTTAAATCATAACATGAGATATAATACTTTTAAAGTAAATAGCAATTTTTAAATTGTATTAAATACATTAAAAAACATATGATTAAATTTGAAAAGAGAAAAGTTGTTCTCAATATAAAAAGAATTAATAATACCAACACCTATTTCACGTTTATTTAAAATATTTCGTTACAGATTATAATTTTCTCATCGACAAGATTTAAACAATTGTGAATTTTTTCATGCTTAAAAATTGAATTAAAATTCAGAGAATAGAGTTTCTATATATTTTAACAGATTCAAAATGAATCAAAAAAAATTCAAAAAGAAATGTATGAAAATAAAAATTTCCAGAATATATTTGAAAATATATTAAAAGCAATTGAATCATTCTATCTATTTTAAAAGAAACTAGTATATCGTTTTTTTTTTATTAATAGATTTATTTTATTAATAGATTTAAAAAGTGAAATCATTAAAAGATTTTTTGAATAAAAAGATTTTTCGTATAATAATCTTATATAATTTAATTTTTATTTTTTTCCTATTAATTTATAGTAATCTTATTTTTCTTATCGTTCAGACGCTATCCAAGTTACAATTATTCAAAAATTTTATTATACAATAATTCAGAATCGTAATTATATTTTTCAATCGTCAAATTATTAGACATGTTATAATGAATAACATTAATTCCACGATTAAATGAAAGAAACGTGTTAATGAGCGATAATAATTATTTAATAGTCGCAAATTGGTTGGTATTATCGATTATCCATTAATTTATGTATATCCGTGGAAAATACAGCCGGTTAACTATGTATTCAATCGAATTTAACTTTACCTATACTCGAAACTTTACACCCTTTGTATGCACGCGATGTTGTGCACAATTATACGCGATGCAACTTCATCGAAACGATTCATAGACACGAACGAACTTAAACCGAAAGTGAGAGAGAGAAAGAGAGAGATTCAAACGGGAAATCAATCGAACGAAGTTGAATATTCTTGATCATTTTCATGGAACAATAGGAATTTCGTGGAATCTGTTCGCTGTATTTGTATAGCATGAAGATATAACATGATTGTTGAAATTTTCGGAACCTTTAGATATTTTCATTCAATTCTCTCTCTTTCTTTTTTTTTAATATTATTTTTTCATTTTATATAATATTTTCGTGATACTAACGAAATTATTCACTATAGATTTCGACTTTGCGTTAATCAAAATCTTGTCCTTTTTTTTTCTTGAATTTATATTCTTGGTATAAATGGTATCAAAACTTGTATTTAAATATTTTATATATTTCTTACAACTCTCGGTTGTTTTTTAAATCATTGACTATAATTGGTATATAATTCATAATCGAAAATTAGCACAAACAATATACGATATTTTCATTATTCTTAACATTCTTCTGTTATAAAATTTAAAGTGTTATGTGATTCTAAATTTTAAAGTTATATGTGCATTTTTTAAAAAAAGAAGAAAAAAACTTACTTAAAAAAAACTTACTTAAAAACTTATAAAATTAATCAAAAACAATTTATCTAATCATTTCTTTTATTGTAAACTTTGTTATATAAATTTAAAAATTCGGTTTAATAAAATTTCATTCGTTTATTTTTCTAATTCAATCATTTAATATCTTTTCTTAATATATTTACGAGATAAACTGTTTCTAATTCCGTCCAAATTATTTCTATAAATCTAACTTTCTAATTCAATAATTCCAATCGTTGCGTTATAATAATGCGTTAATAATAATTCTTTTTTAAAAATATAATTTATTTCTACATGTTTCTAAAATATTTTCACACGATTGTGAAAAACTTTGGTATATTTCCGTTGAAATATCTCTCCGGAGGGCAAGGGAAAATATTTAAGGATCTTTTTCTTGCAGAGAGGATAGAAGTACTCGTTCAACTCGATAAATTTTAAATCACTTTATCTCCGCGATACAAAGCTGACAGAGTCATTGTATTTATCCCTGGAGGTTGCACTTGCCCCAAGGATACTACGGTGCATATTTAACGTTGGCTCGCAGACTGTTTAATAATGTGTTATGGAAAGATTAATGCGACTGTGCTTTGCTAATAGAACGATGCGATAGTCTGTAATTGGTGGAAATTATATAGAGTGTTCCAACGATCACAGTACCTGCACATGATTATAGGGTATGATGATTATATAGAGTTTCAAATCGAAATGTTTGAATTTCTGCGTATCCTTTGACTTTCACAAGTAGTGAACCTTTAGTAGTGCTTTGTAGAAATTTAGAATAAGAAAAGAGAAATTTATAATTTACTTTTCCTAATGAGAAAAAATAAGACAAAAATAAGACAAAAAAAATAATAAAAATGTTGATATTCATATTTAGAAAGATAATGGATAGCAAATTTTAAATTTTAAAATTCTTCTCTTTATAAATTATATTTATTATATTTATTATTTAAGCCATAAAATTTTAATATTTTTTTTATATTTTCTAACTATATTCATATCTCAATTATTTATTATTTACGCTGTCTTGATAAAATCTTGATTAAAACTGATTAAATTATTATAACTATATATCAAATGATCAATAATTTAAGAATTACGAAAATAACGAACTAATTTTATTTGAGAAATTTATTAATATTTTGAATATAATCTTCGACAAGAATGATAGTTTCAATTTGGAAATATGGATTATATTAATGATTCGTATAAAAATTTCGATTACGCCATCTTCCCCCTCTGCTCCTTTAAAATTTCCTTGTATTTATTTACGATCTATATGTGTGTGCACACACGCAATATGTTCCATAAACACGCAATGTTTGTCAACGATACGGCTTACAATTAGGTGTTGAAAAATTATTGACTAATCAATTATGCCAACAAAATTGTTTGCAACATTAACTATATTCTATTACGCGATTTAGCGAGTATATATTACGAATTGTAAACCATTTATATATGAATTATGCTTGGAGATTCGGTGCTGCTATATTTTCGGTTTATCTACTAGTTTTCGTGTTGAAATCAAATTTATTAGATTACATTACGTTTAGATTATATTTACGAGAAAATATTCTGTAGATATTCTGTATATAGATTTGATATGAAATTCTGTGCAATTGATTATTTGATAAACTCATAAATTTTAATGAATTTTTTTATTCTAATTTTTCATTTCAAAAGATTGCCCTTTTTATTATTCAAGTTTATTGTTGATGAATCATAAATAACGAAAGATAAATGAAAAATAGTAATAGTAAAGAAGATTTGTAATCGAAGAAGGAAAAAATTTTAAAAATATCAATTTTTCACAACAATTAAATACTCAATAATTAAAAGTTCTTTAAAACTTTTTTTAAAAATGATATAAAGCTGATTTTTTATTGTTTATAATTTCAATTTCTGAGCTTTAAATGTAAATAATCACTCGAATAAATGGAGTAATTGTTTTTTGAAAATAAAAAAGTAGTATGAACTACTTATATAATAAATACAGCAAAATTTTTAAATAAATCTAATATATAATTAATAATATATAATAAATAATATATAATATATAATTTTGTAAAATCAAAATAAATGTCTATTAAATATAGATATTTTCTTGTTAAGTTTCTTGATTTAGTTTTCATATTCTTTTTAAAATAGGAAAATTGGAATAGAAAGCATAATATTTCTATGAATATTTAGCATTCTTTATGGTGTAAGTTTCAAACTCGAAACTACAAATTTTTTATTTAAGAATGCAATTATTCTTAAATATGCAGATAGCAACTGAACACATTGAAAAATCATAGTTCTTAAAATTTTTAAGAAATCATTTAAAGCTTTTTACTTATATAAAAGCTAAAAATGAATTTTCATTGTTATCATTATATTCAGTATATAATAGCACTTAAAAATATTTGACTATGGATTTTTTTAGTACTCATATTTTAAATAATAAATTATACAGTATTAATCTCTTGACAATAAACTAATAAATCGATAATCAATAATGAAGATAGACAAATAATAGTATAAATTTCTGTTAATAAAAATATTAAAATTGCAAATTATTATAAGCAAATTAAATAAAATTTAATAATAAGATTAATATTAATATTATATATAATTTAATTAGGAATTATGTACGTTAGAAATATTCATAAAACATTTTCTTATTAAAAACATTAGCAATGCATTGCATCTGATAATCAATACTTGTTATGAATTGCTATAATAAATAATAATATAATAATTATACATATTTTGCATAGATGAAATCGCAGAAATATCCACAAATATTTAATATTATATAAATATATAATATTATTATTACTCTTCTTATTTACATTTTCTACGTACCATCTAAAACAATAATACTCTATTAATTTTTTAAATAAACTCATTGAACCAAAATTAATTAATTTAATAACAATTTACAAATATAAAAATATTTATATATATAAAATTTATATTCATAAAACAAATCTTCAATCTCGCTTAGATGAAATCATAACAAAACAATAAATATTAATTTTTTTCAAATATTTTTTTTTAAATATTTTACTGAAAACTTATCATCAAACCAAAAATACAAAAAAAAAAATTATATTCACACTTATTTTTTTTCGTTATTTTTTAAATAAAACTTACTAAAAGTGTAATCAATATTCAAAATATCCAATCAAATTTCGCATAGACGAAACGACAGAAACGTTCACAATCCATCCAATAAAGCATTAGCATGGCATTAGCTAGGCTTCCGTGGCTGTAGCCCCCGGAGCGAGTCAGATACTTTCCCCGCGATTGTGCCCTGCCATTTGCATAGCAGGCTCGAATCCTCGATACGGCTGCATTCTCGCAGGAATATGCATTTCTCCCAGGTATACAGCGAATTATAGCGAGGGGGGGAAACTAATGGCTGGCACGCCGATTAATTGACAACTGTCCCGTCCACGTCAGTGGAGGAAGCTTTCTCGGGGTTCGGGCAGCCGATGATTCCG
>NW_006263386.1:1877949-1888981 GCF_000469605.1 Apis dorsata
TAGCAAGGACGAGTGACTCGATGTGTGTCGAGTATCGAAATCAATTCGATTGGCGGCAAATTAATTGGCAACGGAGCGTGTCGCCAACTGCGTGTACCGTGCACAGAGATTGCCTTGGCCGAGAATTGACGTATCGCTCTCGGCAGAGCTGCAATTTCCGGATTACTCGAGGGCTCCGGATCCGCGAAAATTTCGTACCGTGAAATTTCGTACGGCGAACTGTTGTAATCGAACTTCCGTCGAGCAGAAGAAAATCGTGCGCGGATAGATGGTGCGGCTCTATTGTGCAATTTTCGGTTGGTGACGATAGCATGGCCGGAATATCGAAATACTTGTGTGCGTATCGAATTTTGGATTATGGTTATTTCGATATCTTGGATGGTATGTAGACAGTATGTGGATGGTATATTGACTATGAGAATAGATTATAGATAGAAGGAAGTGGTATGGTGCATGTATATGTTGCAGTAAAAGCTTGAAGCAAATTTATCTAAGATTTTAGCGAGAATGTTTTAGTAGGTAGTTCCTAGGAAATGTATATGTGCTACTCTTTGTTACAATAGATTAATGAAAATATCAACTAAATTTAAGATAAATTCATTGAATGATATTTTCATTTATACTGAGTTGATTATTTTGTAAATAAGTTATTTTTGTTTTAATATTGAATTAATTTATTTAAACAATTTAAACAACATATTTAAATAACAATTATTGTAATTATTATATTATTATACTTATTGTATGGATTCAACATTCAATCAGTTATATGACATTTTATTTTGCGTGTATTTTTATTAAATCAAATATGAAAATATATATATTTATTATAGTCAAAGTTTATATTTGATTGATTGTGAATACATTTATTTTACAAATTATTATATATATATACAATAGTAATTGTATTTACTGTGTTGACATTTTTATTGCAATTTATACATTGGATGTTCGGTTATATGTGTATTTAAAAATATATAGAAAAAAAGTTCGTAGAATGTTTTTTGTTTTTCTATATTAAAAAAAATATTGCAGTGATTTTTTTTATTGAGCTGTGTGACAAATAATAGTTCAAATTTTGTGATCATATTATTTATAATTTGAATATAGAGATGATTTTTTTAATTGTTTATGAATAAATAATTTTTTTGAAGTCAAAATAAAAAGTATTTCAAAGATTATCGAAATGAAGATACGCTATACAAGATGTTAATATTCATAAAATATTTTTATTGATTATGGAAATTAAAACAATCATAAAAATTGATCTATATAAATTCCAATTGAAGCTTATTCAAATTATTCAAATTTTAATTTAGGTTCGTATTAAATGAAACGAGACATGAATAGAATTAAATCATTCTAAAAATCATTTATTAAAAAATTGTTAATGAAAAACATAATTTTGTATTTCGAACGATGAATAAATTCGATTTATCCTATAATTTAAATATTAAATTATAAATATTCAATATGCTTCAACACATGATTAACTTAAACTTGTTCGTTTTTCACTCGTTGGTTCATACCCAACACTATCGTTACGCGCTCTGTAATTGGCCGATATTTCTCGTTAATAACTCGTTAATGAAGCAAAAACGGAAATTTCTGCAAAGGAAAAAATTGCTCGAAATCACTTCAGGAATCAGTTAATCAGTTAAATCTTTTTAATCTGATTTTTCAGATATCCTGTTTATAATTTTTAAATTTTTAAATTTTTAAATCTATCAGGAATAAGAACGAGATTATTCTTCTAACGAGACTGTCATCGTTCGAAGTTGATTCTTGAAAGATGGCAGAAAGTTTTGCAGGCAATTCGTAGCAAAAGAGATGCATTCGTACGAAACTGATTTCGCGGCTCGTTGAGTCACATTTTTCGAGGAACGTTTATTGCGAAATTATAGCTGTCGTGAAATTTATTTCCGGCCAGAGTTCCGACAGATTTCCAGCCCGAATTCGCATTCGTTTATACCATATACCATTTCGTTTCCACGGTACGGCAACCGATCCATGGTAACAATCCATCGTTCAGAACACGTTTCGCGGAGAAGTTGCTTCGTTAACTTGTTCAAATGTCTCTCGTTGTTGCTGATATTCCATCCGACTGTCCGGCTTTAACCTATTCGACTGAATATTCTCGAAACCGACCAAATGAAGATATTTTATGCTGTTAAGTCAGCATAAATTGAAGACTTTGCAGCAAGCGAATGGTATCTCCATATTCAGGAAAATTAGAAAAATTTATAAAATTATTGCTTTAATTTAATGTTAAGGAAATATTTAATTAAAAAAAAATATATATATATTATTAAAATAAATATAAATATATAAATATATATATATATTTAAAATAAAAATAAAATATAAAATAAATATAAATATATATATTACTAATTAAAAATTTTTCTTGGTTTTTGCTATATGTCTACTTGAGAATATTTTTCGATAGTTATTAGCAAAAGTACTTTGTATTGAAAGTAATTTTTATTTATAAATAAATGATAAACAATTCGCTGAAGATTTATTATCTGACAGATCTCTCAGAATCGGGTTCTTTGAAAATAAATTTGTATTTATTTTCTTTCTATTGTTTCTCTTATTGTTAGTTTCTTTTGAGTTAAAGTAAAAAAAAAAAAAATAATTAGCATTTATTTATTTGAACAATAAAATATATAATTTATTGATTTATTATTGATTAAATATGAGAAAAATATATTGATATTTTCTGTAGATACCAAAAATGGAAACAGGTTAAATCTACACAAATAAATCGTACATTTTTTATTCGATGTTCATAAAACTTGGAGCAAACGATGTGGAATATTTGTTTACGTATATTACACATAATAACTCGAAAATCGTCGAAAAATAAAAGTTCTCGATTTTATGTTTTGATGATTTCCAATCAATATTGTTTATTTCCTCGAATTTTAATTGAAGAATGAAATGATAGTTTGATTGTAAAATTAATTTTTGTATTAAATTGAAAGGAAAATATTAAGAGCATGATTAATATTACTTTTTCTTTCTTTAAGAAAAAAACAAATGTGATATAGTGCTATATTTATAACAATTGAAATCTGTTTTATAATATTGTTCCCTTGTATATGTATTATAATATTGTTTCCTTTATGGCAGATACATGAATGTGCTTCGATAACTCATGGAACTTTATAGTTAACATAACATAAAATTTCATAAAACAATTATCAAGATATATATTAATGTTTTTAAATATTAATTAATTTAATATAATATAAGATATTATATATAGTATTTCACTTCATAGTTCTATTTCATTATAAATATCGTTTTATTATAATGGTTTGAAATTAAGAATAAAAAAGTCCTAAGTTTAAAAAAAAACTATATTGTATAATCATAATATATTATAATGTATATTATATAATATAATATATTATACATACATAATATATATTATATATAATATATTATACATAAAGTAATAAAACAGAATAACATAATATAATGATTAATCTTATTTATTTTAAAATAGTATAATATGTATAGTATTTATTGATATTAACGTAATATAATATTATACATATTAATTACAAATAAAACAATTACAAATAATATTGTACAATATAATAATATTATTATATAATAATAGATAATAAAAGTAGTATATGATTTTTGAATTTAATTCACATTTCCTATTACAATGTACATATTACACGATATATTACCACAAATCATTCATAGCAAACACCATCCTGACATCAACCATGATATCACCATGTCTAATATTTTTACAAAGAACAAATTGTTTGCATGAGATATGCAAATAATGTAAATCAACGTTTCGTAAATCAAAATGCATATTTCACTATCGTTGCTCGACGTTTAAACCGACCATTTCCAAAAAGCACACGTAACTGGTTTGATATCTATCCCCCGCTTTGGAATCTTCCTTCTGAAATGTTTCCCGCATTTTCATCAATTTTTGATGCATCATGTAAATGGATAGCCATGTATGTCGTGCACAAGACGCATAAAAGCAAGGGGGGAAGGGAAAATAAGAAATATGGGAAATTTCCCTTTCCTCTCGCAGCGAGGAATTTCACGATGACTGTTCTTTTATCTGTAAGGGGGCCAGAGGAATAATTTTATCCCCGGCCAACTTTCCCCTTCCTGCGTATCTGGTCGAGTACACTCACGGATGCATAGAATTTTTCAGCGTATGAGGAAAGAAAGTATCCCATTTACCTTTTTGTATTCACCGGCGATGGCAATCCAGTTGTCCCCGTGGAATTACACAGATTACGATGGATAAATTTTCTTGGTCAACTATAATTGCGTCTGATTCCAATTTTTTCTGATTTTTATGAAATACTCTCATTTTCATATTTTATTTATGAAAAATGAATGTTATCATTGTGTTTTATTGGGTATTCTGTTTTTTTCTTTTTTATGGAAAATAAGGATGTAAGAATATTTGAGAATGAAACTTTCAAGAGTTGCTCTTCTGAGAGTATTTTTTGCAAAAAAATATTTTCTCGATAATTTTAAATTTTCTCAAATTTAAATTTGTATTTTAAAGAGATCTCGAGATTCTTTTTTTTTTTTTTGTAAATAGATATCGCTTGTTGAAGTTATTCTAAACTGATTTTCACTTTCGAAAGAATGTCCATTTCCAAGAAAAAATATTCTTCATTGCATTTCTCCAAAATTTCACTCTTAAAATAAACGTGCATCTTAAAAACATGTAGGTAGTTTCTTGAAGGAAGAGGGTTGTAAAAATGGAAATGAGATCCGCAAATGGAACATATTTGGGCGTGAGTGAATGCATATATGTATAATATTACGGTGCGTATGTTAAGACCATATTTAAAATCTGGCAAATATTGTATGTGTATGGTGGGAAGAAAAAAAATTATTTTTTTTTATACAGGATTTTATCTTAATTTTTTAATCATGCATAATTTCTTAATTTTCTTTGTATTTTATTTAAGAAATAATAATAACTACGAAATAATAATAAGTACGTTTCATATTAAAATTTAAAATTTAATTTAATTTTCAATAAAAATTTTATATATTATAATCCTTCTAAGTACTATATATATTTTATTTCATTGTTTATTTCGTTAACTGTGAAAGAACATGAATAATATATTTCATAAATAACATAGAGTAGTATAAAAAATATTTGCATACTATATTTTGTCATTTAATTTTTTCATATAATTATAAAAATTTATTACTATGAAAATAAAATATAAAATATAATAAAAATAATAATATTTCTATATAAATGCGTGTTAACACAATATTAAGAATACAACTTTAGAAACAAATGATGAATAATTTTTAATATTATGATAATTATATATATTTATAAATTGTTCAATCTAATGATTGTTTTCCAAACATTTTCTTTTTTTTATTAAACATTATATTCAGATAAAAAAAAAATTGATCAATTTTCGAAACTTAGTTAGTCAAATATTTCATCAAAATATTCTATCAAGAATATTTGTCTATTTTATTTTTATATTCAGATGTTGAGATTTATTAATAACTTTGTCAATAAATTGAAATGATCTCGTATAATAATATCGATCGAATCGAAATAATTGGAACAATTTTCTTCCTCCAGACTGAAATAGTTTAAGATATATATGGATATTCGTCCTTTCAATTTAAACGCATTACCCATGCTACCCTACTTTTCCACTCGATCATATATCTTGAATGCATCTACGTATGCTTGGCAAATACAAAGTTTCTAGAAAGCGTCCCCGAGGCAAGGAAAAGAAAGAGATACGTGTACAGGACAAGGTCGAAATGAAACATTTTGTTGACTCAACTCTATCCAAGGCGATGCTTAATGAACTATTTCTTCAAATCTCTACATTCGTATATCACCTCGCTTCTCTGTGAAAACGTATGACAAAAATATTGTCCCGATTTTTACTAAAAACTCAAAAATGTGTACAAAGAATCTTCCTTTTCAAAATGTATGACATTGCTTTTGTGTTTTGAATTCGTTTTAAAATGACCTTTGAACTTAATCTAATGTTCCTTGAGCAATTTTTTCTTTTTGTTAATAATAAAATCCATTTTAATACATTTAGTATAATTTTTAAATAGTTTTCCACGGCTATTATAAATTACAACATTTATTTAACGAAACAAAAAGAAAATAATAATATAATAATAATAATAAAAAAAAGGAAACTGAATTTTTTCATCCCTGAGAATATTTTGTTATATCACCAGATGATAAGACTAATCGATTATTGGTTCGACTGATTAATATTGTGCATTCAATGTATCGTGCTTCACAATTTTTTAGTTTGATAATTATAGTTGACTTTATTATTTTTCTAAAAGTTTCAATTTGCAGCGACTTACTTCGTTTTACTTTGACGTAGTTCATTGGGTTTTTCTTGGTGAAAAGTTTCGTTCGGTGAATTTACGTTATTTTAATTAAGGTTGGGCTAATTGAAGGGTAAAGAGAAAGGAAAAAAACGAAGACTATCATAAAATAGTTTTATTGAAAAAAATGACTTTTTTAAATTTGCAAAGAAAGCCAATACGTGATGAATTTAACTGTTAATGATCATAAAATAAAATATGTATACTTTAATTAGATATAAAAAAAATGATTAATAAAATAATATTTGTTGTAAGGTAATCTTAATATTTTATATGTATTTTATATAATTTTACTAATTGCAAAACGTGAAAGTGAAAGTGAATATTTTTTGATTTTTTCTCTTATGTATCAATTGTTGTTGTGTCTTTATAGAACTCATTACGTCTTTTTTATATTTTATATCAAATATTTAATAATTTAATATCTTTGTTAAAATTTACTAAAGTTTATTGAAATTTATTTTCATATCTATTTTCAAATATATAATTATCAATTTATATATTTTACTGAATTCTATTTTATTGAAATAGAATTCTAAAATTTATTAAAATAATTAAGCTCTAATGAATATAATTATAAACAACCATAATCAAAATTTATAAATCATAATTTCATTAATATCATTTAAAATTTAATTTTGTTAAATAATATTAATGTTAATAATATTAATAAAATTTTTGTTTATTTTTATTCATTCCAGTTATGGCTCCAAGTGGCTCATAATTATTATGAAATATTTATATATTTATATATTTTATATAATATTTATATATTCCAAATAAGATGCAACTATTAATTAATTAGTTTTCATTCTTATATTTGTACATTTAATTTTGATCTATATATTTTGTAATTTTTTGTTTTTTTTTAATAATATATATTTTTAATAATATATATAATAATATATTTTTTTTAATAATATATATTTTTTAATAATATATATTTTTTAATAATATATATTTTAATTTCTTTTTTTAATTACTCAAAAAAGTTGTAAATAATATATAAACATATTGTAATATATAATATTATATAATTTGATTCTGTATTCTAATTTCATGATAATAATAATCAATGACAATAATTTTCTATCGAATATAATTGAATATTCAGTGAGATACTTATTTGAATATTTCAAATGTTTATAGATGATTTTCAATGAGAATTGTGATAATATATATCTATTATTTTCATTAATATCTAATAACAGTACTTGAATATCATTGAGTTTATTAATGACAAGATAATTATTATTCATTGAATTATTTATTTAGATTTAATCAATAATACATTACTTACATATATTCTCTATTCATTCTTGATGAAGAGTGAAATGAAATATAGATGGTGTCCCATTTAAAATACTTAAAATTTAAAATCATCCAAATTTTAATAACTAGAAAAATGAAAAGTTTTTCAAAATGTGAAAACATTAATAAAATTTCTATAGACAGGGAATTATATTGGATGTTACAAATTAATGAATATATTCCTATTAAGATAAAACTGTAAATAAATAAAACATATAGTTAATTATTTTGTATTTTTAAACATTTTTCATAATTCCATAATTAATTTAAAAATAAATAAATCATATGAATAAATAAATAAGAATAATAAAAGAACAAATTTTTATTTTTAACTACTAATACTATTTACATATATGATTTTATACTAATTGTTTAGTATAGTAATAATTATTATATACGTTTATTAAATAAAATAAATGATAATAATTTTATGCATTTCTATATTTTATGTAGGGTAAAAGGATATAATGTTATAATTGAATATTTAAAATATATAATATGAACATAAACATCTGAATTTTTTATATTACATAATATGATATTACGAAAATTTGTTAAATCTTTCGCAGTTAACATACAATGAAACTGATGTTTTCATAAATCTGTCAGAGACAAACAGAATTATATAATAAAATTACGTATCACGTGAATAAGAATCCATCTAATTTTCTTCATCGATGATTTTTTATTTTATTTATAGAAGTTTATGTGAGAGGATTTCAACAGATTTTCAGGATTTCAAAATATTCAACAATATATCTATTATACAATATATCAAATGAATTAATTTATTCTCTATTGTGCAAGAAAAAACAATGAATTCAATAACACTATTGTAAAAAAATATACAATGCAAAATAATTTATTGTGGTATCCGAATAATACAAATCTGTATAAACAGGATTTGTATCAAAAACTATAATATAACCAATATTTTGTTAAATTTTATCAGTATTTTTCAGCTTGTTACGCAGAAAATTATGGATATCTAATTATAATGAGTGCTTTAGTATATTAAAAAAAAACAATTAATTCAATAATATTTTTCTAAATACATATAACATAATAATCATGATCATAATACTATAATTCATTTAAAATTCGTAATATAAATAGAAATATGGATTTCTATTCTAATTAGATAGAAATACTTTAAATTTTAATTTTATAAACGTGAGATTGTATTTTTAATGTTATTAAAAAAAAATAGAGATTATACAAATTTATGTAAAAAATAAATGACTTTATAAAAATAATGTTTAATGTTTTCTATTGAATTATATTTTTACGTTTTTTTTTTCAAATAAATATTATATTTATTTTTTGAAATATGTGACACGTGATTTTAATTAAGAATTCTTAAAAACAAAATCATATATTAGGTTTTGAAAAAAAAACAGAGATGGAGAAAATTTTAATGATTGATGATAGAAAAACTATTTCAATAAATCACTTTAATAATCTATTATTCGTTCTATTATCAAATATCAAATTATAATAAATACGAATAATTATTCATTCATTCTAAATAAACTTATTATTTAAAATAATTTTATTCGAAATTTTAATCGAATTTACTTTTTCACCAGATTAATTACCAACTAGAAAAAAATATATACTAACTAACGTTATACCGAAAAAAATTAAAAAGTCGAAATTTAAAGGATTTACTACCATTTTATTCCTACTTTACAACGCTTTTAACGTTTCTACGTTGCAACACATATTTTTCTATCCATCCACGATCATCCCATACATTCGAACGAAAAATTTTTGCCCGAGTAAAATTTCCAAACTGGCGCAAAGGCAGACGTGGCAGTGTCGTGGAAAACAAGCCACAGAGACGCTCCGTCAATTAACGGTGTGGTCCTCTGGCAACGATGCATCAAAAGCGCATTGCGAGTGCGCGTCAAAATCCGAATCCATACTTTTCCCAGTTTCCAAGGCGCGAAAACTGGGTCGCTTATCCGCGCCATCATAGATTAAACGGTGGATCAGGGCCGGCTCGTCGTTACCGCGGCATTAATAATTATTAATACCGGCAATTATTACGCCATGCTACCGGAGATAAAGCGGAAACATCATTTCCGTATCCTAGTTGTTAAAACACGATCAAGAACGTGCGCACGCGTGACGGATCTTCTCTTTGTTATTTGTGTTTTTTTTTCATCTGCACAAGAGAGAAGGTGTTTCTAACCTCATTTCCAATTTTTTTGATCTTTGGTTTTCTTTGAGGAACAGGAATTGGTGAGAATTGCTGGATGTTGAAGATGAATTTTTAATGTGATTTGATTATTGCAAGAAGATTTTTGGCGTAAAATTGTAATCGCAATGTTGCCTGTCTCATGACAGGAACATGAAATTTGATAATTACTCGTATTAAATTTATACATTTATATCCTTTATACACGAAGAATATAATGCCATATCGTGTAAATATTTATCGTGATATATTTCTATTAATATATAAAAAGTATTTATAAAATTACATTATTTAAAATAATATTTCAAATAAGCTCAAACAATTCTATAACAAGATAAAATAAATTACTGCAAAATTATATTTCAAATAATAATAAACTCTTTTTTAAAGTGTCTATATCTCGACCAATCAAATTTCACGAAACATACGAATCGCTGCATTTTCTATATCCCTTCAATTTCCTTTGAAATCATTAAACACCATTCTCACAATCAAGCTACACATGCCAAAGATTATCATGTACCGATTGTTCTATTGTTATCCCGAATCATCAGTCCTAATGGACTTATTTTCCTCCCCTGAAAGGAACGTCATTGTGGCCAAAATTCAATTCGAGTACTTGAGAATTGGTGTGTAGCCATTTGCCATTGGCATGCTCTCTTTGTTAATTTTGCTTTGTTCGTCCCTGTACACATCTTCTCATTGAGGAAGAAAATTAATTTTTCGCGGAGCATTAGACAACCAGGTGGATTCCACCGGTTTTCTATACCAAGAAAAATTTCACTAGGTCCAGGTTGAACCCCTTCGTTTCCTCTCGAGTGGAAGTAATCGAAATTCGATCTCAGATCCGGATCAGAAATGAAGGGGCCGGTTATCGGGTTCTTTGGTTGAAACGCAAGGGTGTAGAATGATTGGACGAACCGAGGGTGAAAGTAATTCGATTCTGTTGCTTCCAACATATTGGATGATTGGAGGGAAATTTATGTGATTCGACTCACCCTCGAGTTTCAATTCTCTCTCTCTCTCTGTCTCTCTCTCTGTCTCTCTTCCTTTTCTCCCTCTCTCTCTCTCCTTCTCCCTCTCTCTCTCTCCCTCTCCCTCTCTCCCTCTCCC
>NW_006263386.1:1889177-1890615 GCF_000469605.1 Apis dorsata
TTGAAAACGCGGTTGAGTTAAGGGATGGAGGAAATTGTAGACCATTGTATCCTGTTTCTCTCTTGTTCGTTCAATCGTGATGGGAGTTTTCTAGATTTTAGTGATTTTTAGAGATTGATAGGTAGCTTTTCATTTTGGTTGATTGTTTGTTTGGTGAATTGGCATCGGGTTTTGGATATTGGATAGCTCCAGTTTTTTGAATTCGTGATTTATTTATTTATTCGTTGTGCTGTTGCGTTTCGTTTAAACATGAAAAATTCATATTGGGAGTATTTTCGTATAAATATAATTTTTATTTATAATGATATAATTTACTTATAAAAGTGTTGGAATGTTTGTCGTAGATTTGAAAATACTAATTGAGTAATATAAAACATGAGATATATCGAGGTATATTAAAAAAATACATGATGAATAGCTTTCAAAATATAACAACATAAAACAAAGAGTTTAAATCATATCATAATAAAGATATTTCATATCATAAAAAAATAAAGTGTATCAATAGAGTTTTAAGACAAAATCATAAACTTTTAACATAAAATAAATAAATTCTTAATATGACCCTATGCCCATTATAAATAGCGATAAGATAAAGTATCTACTTCAACTTTAATTAAATTCATATCTTCTATAAGTATTTTAACAAACGAAAACAATACTTCCAACTATATTTGAACGTTGATCGAATAAGTTCGAAACGAAAATCTTACCAGAAATTTTCTAACCTTCTTAATCATTTTTTCTATCAATTTAAAAAAAAGAAATAAACTAAAATTAAATATTGCAAATAAAATATATGATTTTTAAAAAATTATAATTAATTAAATCAAATATGTTATTTATACAATTTTGATTTCTAAAATTTAAATATTTATAAAAATTCTGATTTTTTCTAACATAATTTACAAGCATTCATTCAAAATTCAAAACTTTTGTAAAACAAAATTGATTTACATTTATAAATATATACATATCGAAATTGATTCCATCTATAATTACGAATCATCACATAAGCAATCGTAGAAATCTTGAAAAATATATATCATTGACAATATCCTTATAATGTATCCTTATAAGAAAGCCGCCAGTAAAGTCACTTTAAATTTAATCTCGAGAAATGACTGAAATTTCGTTCAAAGGCGCCCTTAAAGCATGCAACTAGCCTAATCTCGTAGCAAGAAACCTGTACACCGAGCACTTTGTGTCAATTGGGTAGTCGGAAGAGAGTCGTTTGCGCATTCAAATATCTCCAAATTCTCGTATATGAGTCAGATGTGATGTTTGGCACATGTACTCGAGAAAGATGCCTGTGACAAACGAAACTGGACGTGGATTAAGTGAAACTGTACGCAGTTGTCCCTTGAGAATTCTAAGCAAGAGGAAAGAGAGAGAGAGAGAGAGAGAGAGAGAGAGAGAGAGAGAGAGAGAGAGAGAG
>NW_006263386.1:1890835-1905555 GCF_000469605.1 Apis dorsata
TGCAGCAACGCGGCACTCGAGCACGTTTGTTAATTAATGTTAATTAATTAAGGAGCCTTGGTGTCCGACTGCAGGTACTTTTTTCTGCAATGTATAACCGCCAACGGGATTACAATGTTCTTGCATACCCACTAAATCGTTTCTGAAATTTCTCGGAGTTATGCCGAAACTTTGGGAATATAATTTGGAAATAAGAATCAAATAAGTATTAAAGAATATTGTGAAATGTTTCTATCAATTTTTTGGGATCTGAATTGTTCTAAGAAAGAATTAAAATTTGAATTTAAAATTGATAGTTATAGAATACAATTTAATTAAAGATACAGTTTAATTATAGAGACTTTTAACATAATCTATTGTTTAAGAGCAATATTATAATAATTTATAAGTATTCTGAGATCTTATAGAAATAATAAGAAGTTCATTTTTGTTAGAAAATATTCATGAACTTATAATGAATGTAGATTTATGAGTGTTTATATTTTTCTTTATGAATTGTTTTCTCTTTCTTGCCGCTAGATGGATATATATATATCGAGCGCCTTTCTCGTTAATTTTCTTTATGAGAGATATTATATTGCTTATATACAGAAAAATATTAAGTGAATATAAAATTAAATATAATTCTGTTATATTTAAATTTTAATTTAAAAATTTTATTTAAACTTTTTATACTTTGATAGTTGTACAGTAATAATTAATCGAACAAAGTTTATTTTATTCTCTAATATATTTTAAGTGAGTTTTGTGTGATATTTGTGTGATATTGAATGAGTTTTGTATGATAAATATGTAAGTTTATTATTTATTATTTGTTGAATGGGTTCAATAACATCTATATTATTACATAGAATATCTGATGTTCTCTTTTTTTGTGGTATAATTTTTTCTTTTTTTTTCAATACTTTTTGCAAATATAAAAAAAATATAATTATTTTTGTGATAAAAAACAATTCATAATAAAAAATTATTTTTACAATCGTATTACATTTATGTTGTATTTAATATATAACTTCATTTAATGAAATAAAATGTTTATAATAAATATTCATAGTATAAAAAATAATTTAGACAATAATAATAATAATGTATAATAAAATATAATAAAGAAAATCATATAATAATGATACTACGAGACAAAGTAAATAATTATAATTATTATATAATTAATATTGATATGATTTAATCATAGCCTAATAATAAATTCTTTTGGATAATGACTAATTAGTAATAGGAAAACTCTAATACAAAAGATTTACTATAATATTTACTATGATATTTTCATCTTTCTTATAATTTATCATATATTTTATTTCTAACATTATTCCACATTCAAAAAAAATATTATTAAATTTGCATTTAAATAATAAAAACTCTTCAATTCTCTTGATTTCGATTTTAAAATGTAAATTCTTAATTATTTTCTCCTCACATATATGTTAGTTCGATAAATTAGAAAATCGTCAAAATATATGAATGCGCATGGAATCACGACTTTAGATCTTCTTTGGATAAGAATTCTCAATCCGAGCAGAATATTGAGCAAGTCACACGAATCGAGATGGATGTAAAGCCCTTAAACCTGCCAGAAAAGATTGCATTTGCCTCGAGATCGCAGTACGTCTGTGAAATTAGTTCAGAGCTAACAACCTTCCGACTAGCTAGAACAGATCTCTTAATTAAAGAGTCACGCGGATGAATTGGCCACTCGAGCGGCGAGATCCGCTGCGAATTCACCGGTTGAAATCGAATTTTCGTGGAACGTTGGTATTTTGGAAATTGGTGGAAGTATATTAAACTTCACAAAGACGTGGACGAATTTTTTTTGCCCAGTTTCCAATGTATATTAAATTCTCCATTATAGCTTAATTTATTTAGACGCGAATCAAGTATTCAAACTGATAAATTTTTCGTGGAGCATTGGTTATATTATTAATCACGTTTGTTTATTAGACTAGAACAATATTTCATTTAATTCAAACTTTCTTTCGAAAATTTCACTAAACAAATGATAATTGCATAATAAAAAAGAGATTTTAATTGTGTATCTTAGAATATTTTCAGATTTTTCAAAACTATTATTTAAGATAATAAATAATAATTATAGATTTAAACAGGTTATTTATGAAAGATAGAATGGAAAAGAATTTATTAAATCTTCATTGTATATTTAACATAATATTATATAGATGATAAAATTTTATACATATCAAAGCAGTGTTAATTTGAATTAATAGTGTTAACAAAAACAGTATTAATTTGAATTAATTTTTTTTTAAATAAATTACTTGAATTTATTATCAGATTGAGAAAACAATTTAAATCAATTCTATAGTCAATTTCACTCGTATAATTTTAATAATAGAAAATCATAAAATTTAAGATAATCTCGTAAATATTATTTTAGAAATTTGAGTAATGAATTGCATTAAAATTGAGATTAAGTATACTTTTATTTAGAGATGGATGAAGATTATCGAGTTTATAAATATTGATTTGTCTCGGGATCGCATAAACTTTTTGTGAAATGTTGATATTTTGGAAATTGATAAAAGTTTGTTAAAATTTATAAGTTTTTAATATATATTAAATTTTTTATTTGTTTGGAGATTAAATATTCGAGTTTATAAATATTGATTTTACATAATAAATTTTTCGTGGATCGTTGATATTTTGAAAATTGATGGAACTTTGTTAATTTCTACAAAAACATTTCTACAAAAAAAAAAATTTTTTTTTCCATTTCTGTTTTGTAAATCTTGTTACTGTAGCACTCGTTAAGAATGGATCAAGTATTCCAGTTTACACAGCCTGAATTTACATGGAAAATTTTTCGTGGAACGTTTGTATTTTGAAAATTGATGAAAATTTGTAAAAAAACGAAACAATTTTATTTATGTATAACAAAAACAATTTTATTTTTGTTTTTTGTTTATTGTTTTTAATATTAAATTTCTATTGAGCAGTTTGTTTTACATGGAATTTGTTTTTTTGTTGTGAACTTTTTGTCGTAATCAAATTTTCGCAGGGGTGTCGGTATTTTGGAAATTGGTACAAAAACTATGAGAGAAAGAGTATAAAAAAATATATGTTTTCTGTTGTTTCCATTGCATATTACGTTCTTCACTGTAGTATATTGTACAATAGATCAAGTTTGTACATAGTAAATTTCCTGCGAATTTGATTTCTGATAAAATCAAATATTTGTGAAATAGATTGCATTGGATTTCAGAAATTGCAAAATTTTGCATAAATATTGCAAATTCTTTTTCTTTTCAAATCTTCAATAATTTAATTGATTTAAAAATAGATAGAAATTTATTTTATTTATAATTTCTCTTTACTAAATTTTATGATTGAATTTTCATATTATAATAGTATTTTGAAAATTCTATACAATTTTTATTTTATTTTATTACTATTTATTAATGTGAATGAAATATTAACAAGTTTTATATATGTTATATTTGATATTGTTTTATGTAAAAGTAAATATAAATTATTAATAAAATATATATGATTCTATTCTATTATAAAATTTTTATATAGGCTATCATATCGTTGAAAATGACATTTTGATGTATAAATACAATTTTTCGACTTGTATCGTTCAATTATCATTCCAAAAAAAAGTTTATTTTGAAGAAGTTCTTGTCTAAAGCAGTCGAAATGAAATAAGCGATTATATTTTATTCTATAATTGTTTCTGTATAAAATACCAATATTTCTAACTATCGAATATCTTTATTATGTTTTTTATGCAAATATTGTTCATCCAATATTCTGAGGATATTGAAATATGTGAGAAATAATAACTTTTTATGAATGCTTATGATGCATATATGTATAGTGATTGAAATAATCAATGAAGCATTTTGTGATTCAATTTGTGATATTATAATTCGACATTTTATATTTCTTGAATTTTTTATTTTTATTTTTTAAGATTATTGGATTAATCATTTTTTCTAAACTTTAAAAAAAATTTTTTTTCCTTTTTCGTTTGGAAAGATAAGTTTCTTTTAAAATTTTCGAATATAATATTTAATGATGATTAAATGACCGAAAAATTAAAATATTCAAATATAACAATATTTCATTTAAAAGATTCTCAGTTGTTAAAATATTTTTGTTAGTATTTAATAATCATGGAAAATCAAAACTAATATATGTAATGCAAAAAAAATGAAATTTTTTTCAATCCAGTTCTCTTTCTAATAATGCTTCGTAATTTCAATTAATTTGGTCAAAGGTCAAGGCCTTAATTCCTTTTTTTTCTACTGAATACGGTTAACTGATGAATCACCCGATGGACCTAGTTTCTTTAATGAGGAGAATAAAATGAAAAGATACATTATTATTACGATTCCATTATATTTCTCAATTTTTTAGTTCATTTAAAATCGTTGACGTGTGATCTGTGTCATGTCTGTCTGTGTAACCCATTTAAACAAAAAGACAGGACGTGCGTCATATGAAGGAATTTTACTTGTTAAAGGAATATCAGTTTCTGCGATGTTACTTTCAAAAATTCATTTCGTTGACACTGTAATCTTTTTTTAATAATTAATTAGATAAATTTAAATATCTCTTTTAAAATATTTATCGATAAAAAAAGAGATTAAATATATCTGACAAAATATGTATAATAGAATCTTCCTTATCTGGATAAGAAAATTTTTGGATAATAGAATAATCATTTTTGTTATATTAAAATTTATTTAATTGAAAACCAACAAAATTGATTTTTTTTGTTATTTAAAGATTCTTTTTAAATTATAATTTTTTTAAATATAAATAACTGTGTAGAGTTATATTTTTTTCTGCCTTAAACCATCAAAGCATTCTTTCAAATATCTCGAATGCTTTGGTCTAAAAAAGTATGTCCTCGTTATATTATTTTCGTTTTTTATTTCAGATTATGTGAAATTGATGTTATTAATTTTTATTGCATTGAAAAGATTTTAAAAAATCACATAAAATTTCTTTTTATTCGCTAATTTCTTCAGTTTCATTTTATGAAAGTTTTTTCCATGCTCTTTTCAATCTTATTTCTTTTTAATGGTAAATTACACATCTGTCATCGAGAAAAAACAATCTTTTACATTTATTTTTTTAATATAAAATAATATTAAAATACCAACGAAAATAGTCGACAAAATAAGCGATAATAGATTTGAAAGCAATTTGTTTCTGTAAGCTATCCTTCAATTAGGGATTCTTGAATAAATTATTTCTCACGTTCAAAAATAAATAAATTCAGAATTTCTAATGTAGTAATCAGAAAGGATCGCTCAAAATTCCATAAAATAAAAATACAATAAAGAAAAGAATTTCTATAATCAATGCATCGTCGAAAGCATAAAACGATTACCGTCGTTCAACCTTCGTCACCATGATCCGTTTATCTCGCTCGTTGTCAAGAAATCGGTGTAATTGAGGTCTGAATTGCGGGCTATCGTGAATGGAAAATTCGCAATGCGAGAGATTTAAACCGCGTGATTACGAGTTGATATCTGGGCTATTGTAGACAGACATAGGATAAGAATGGAGGAAGAAAAATGGACGAAATTGGAGGTTGCCAACTTGGTCACGCGAATCACCCTTTAACTCGCGGGAAGACGAAACGCTGGACTTTTAACGAATCCTACTGCCTTCTCTCCTTTTTTTTTTTCGAGGTACACACGTGTTACCAGTCACTTTCGAGACGAAACTAATCTTTGAGAACGTTAAGATAAGTGGAAATGTTGGCAAAGTTGAAATTATGAACGAGAAAGGTATAATTTTTTTCGATCGTTACAGAAAATATGAAAGAATTTGCAATTTTTTTCTTAGATATGTTACTCAATGGTTCTTATGGTATAATAATTATTGGGTACGAATCGATGTTTTCCTTTTTGCAAGTACAAAATATTTTATAAGTAAAGATAAAATAATTCCACCTTTTTTCTTTCTTTTTCTTTGCTAGTGAATTTGATCTTTACGTGTAATTAATAATGTAAATTAATAATGTAATTTAACTTCGTGAAATAGACATCAGAATATTAAACTGAGATTATAATTTCGCTCATTTATTAAAATTTGATTTAAAGTTTAAATTAATGAAAAAAAATTTAAAGAAATGTTTTGTATAGATGGTAAATTTTGTGTTTACACAAAAAGTGCAAAATAGAATATCAATAATGCTTTGATTTGTCTTGTTGAATTTCATTTTGTTTATTCATAAGATATGAGGTTAAGATTATGAACTTATCGTTTTATAATAATTACTTTGTAATTTATGTATTTTGTAATAAAATGTTTTTCCTTAAAGAGTTATACAAATGCTTAGCGTGTTTACAAAATTACTTTTATTAAATTAATATAACTATCTGATACAATCGCCATTTTATTCAAGGATTGCATAAAATATTAAATTTAATTTATTTTTTTTTATTTCATATCAAAGATTAGATTTTGTATACTTAATATATTATTATATTTGTGGAAAGCAGTTGGAAAATAAATTCCAATGATATCGTTTTATTAATATAAATAGCGAAATATGAATGTGCCACGCTCATTCTTAACCTATAAGTTTTTTATAACGCGAATCAAGGAATTATCATAAAAGAAATTGCATCATTATTAAGCAAAAATAAATATAATTTCAAAAACAGTATTTTAATATAATAATTTTAATTTTTTAGTAACATATACAAATTAATATATATTTGTGAAATATATTTGAAAGACTGATAAACATAAAAGATATAAAAATATCTTTGAACTTATTTATTAAAGATATTTGTGCCAGATAAAACGAGACGAAAATAAACGGGAAATGTAACAGAAATAGAATCATTTATTCTCTTTCCGTTTGACTCCTTCTAATATAAACTTCAATTATTCATAACTTAATAAACAAGCTTCAATTATTTTTGCATACCAACTTTTATATTTATTTTGATTCCAAAATTGTCACACGAATATACTAACATTCTGTATATTTTATAAAAAATCCTTCATGATTCTCATTTACAAAAAGCTTTTATCTTATTTTTCCCCATTTCCTTATATTTAAAAAAAACACAAGATTATTATAATATTACGTATAACAATATTGTCACGTAACTCTACGGTCCATAAATTATTTCGATAAAATCGTCGCATTAGTAACAGTTGATGGTATAGTAGGGGGCAATGGAGGATGGACTCGAGAGTTGTTATCGCGACTTTTCGCGATTTATAGCGGAGTCGTGAGGTATACGCAAAAAGCACGTACCCGTAAATTCTGCGGTTCTAGAAACGAACTAGAGAGAAGGGAGTAAAGGAAAGTAGGGAAAAAAGAGCAAAAAAAAAAAAAAGAAAAGAATAACAAAATGATTGCGTCACGATAACATCCAGAGAATCTTTGCATTTTTTTTTAAATGTCTTTTTAAATCGTTCGCCATTGTTGGCTTGTGGTAAGTGAACGCAATTAACGCGAAGTAATTAGTGGCAATCGGTGGGTGCAATTAGTTCGACAGTTTTATATTTGCTCGTCGAGCGCCACTGTCGAGCGCTGGTGGCGCTTTTAATGAACCGACACGCGAGAAGTTTTACGCGTGGAAAAAAGCCGCGGTGAAAATTGCTTGCTTGTGGTTATTTCATAAATTTTGCAATATCGTAGCTTGGAATCAACTACAGTTGGGAGGGATGTTGCGATTTCAGTGTGTTTTTGATTCTACAACGATTCTCGCCAAAGCATATATCGAAGCCAGAAGATAAATTAGGTTATGAAAAACGCGTATTGCGGTAATTCTTGGTTAACATGTCAATTAATATGGAATAATTTCGCGATATTAATGGGAGTGATAATTGTGAATTATGTCTAACGCAGAAAAATGTAAAAGTGCATTTTTAACAAGAATTGTAAAGGAGATTTTTGTGTACAATAGAAATCGTATTAAAAATCATTCACCATTTTATTCCATTGTTAATTACTTACTAATATTAAATGTGTAAGAAAATATGTAACATATATCTTGAGAATTATTTCAATTGTTTCGTTTTATGAGAAAATATTATCTTTATTAAAATTATTTTTGTATTCATTATTGTTATTCATTAGTAATATATTATTCAAAGATTTTTTGCATTATTATAACTTATTTTTATATTATAGTATATTTGAAATGAGGATGAAATATTGCAAGTATCGCTTATCGTTTTTTATCACTTCATTTTATTTTGTTTTTCTTGTGAAATAATTATTCCATAAAAAATTTTCATGTTAAATTTAATTTGAATTAGATTTTTTAATTTTTCTAATTTTTATATTTGTATATTTTAAAATATGATAATAAATTTTTCATTTGATTTATTTAATGAAAAATACAATCATAATTATTATACAAATAATATAATATACAAATAATATATTATACAAATAATATTTATATATGATATTATAAAATTTATAAAAATTATGATGTAAAAAAAATATGAAGAAATTTTAAAATTCTTTCCATTAGAAAAATTAAGTAATAAAATAATAAAAAAATTAAATACTAAAATATTATACGTTCGATCTTTCATAACGTTTATTACACAACTTTTTATAATTATCACTTAATTTATTTATAATTATTAACACTATACTTATTTATTTGGCAAACGATAATATTCGTTTGAAGAAAGAAACATAACCATTTTCATCCGTGTCCGGAAAGTAAGTTGAGTTTTAATCAATATTTCCGATATCAATGACAATCAATGTTATTAACCTGTATCGCGATTGATTATGATATTTTATATTATATTTTATTATATTATATACATTATATATATATTATATATATTATATATATTATATTATATATATATTATTATATTTTATATTATTAAACCATCAAAATGTGATTAAATATATTTTTAATTATTTTTAAGTAGTATAACAAATTTTTCTAGATCATTATATCACATTATTTCAATGATTTAGAATTTACGAATATCCATTTAATGTTTTGATTAATCGAAAAATCATGCATTATCCTTCTACTTAAATGCCAATTGCACGAAAGAGGGATGAAATGATTTATGAGCGCGATATGTAATCTTTAAGCATCGCGTCGACTGTCAGCAAGTGCATGCATCAACTGATCGTTAAAAGCGATGACAAAGAGTGACACTGGCTTCCTGGTTGACGAGGCCACCCTTTGCTATCGGGAATGAAAACGCCAGTCACGCATACGTGGACAACAAATTTCTCAGTAACCATTTCCACGATATCTGCTTTTATCAATCGCCCCAGTACATGTTTCGTGCAAACGTGGCTTTCATTTCTAGCTGGGGAATCATCAATCTTTTATGATTCGTAGACATTCGGTAATTTGCACAATAATTCACTGTCTTGATAAATAATATTCTAAATAACATGTACATAATTACGATGCATATAATTATGAAAGTATTTGAACATTATCTTAGGAAATTCATTTAATTCGAAAATTTGGATTTTAATTAATCTTCAGAAACATTGACATACATTTAATTTTTTAAATTAAAATTATTCTAAAAAAAAACTAAAATTTGTCGCAGTATTTATAATAGAATTTTTGTATCTTTTAATAATAAAAACAAAAAATTCCAAGCATTAATAATATTTTGTTTCACTTGAGAATCATTGTTTTTAAAGTATTTTTGATGTCTTATAGCATTTTTGAAGAGATTAATGAATTTTTATGTAGAGCATGATAAGTTATTTATCATCGAACATGATTTATTTGTGAAGGAAAAATCTTTTTAAAATAAATCAAATAGTCAAAGTTTTAGTATCTTTTTATCTTTTGAATAATTTAATTTTGCAATTATTGACAATTTTCTTTACAATAGTGTATATAGAATATTAAATTCTAAACATTTTGCAATTTAAAATTTTATTATATTTTCTATCATTATATTTAAAAAACAAAAATGCTTTGAACATTAATTAAAAATAAAAATTGTTCATTAATATTTTATCAAAAAATAAAAAAATTCATACATTTTTATGAGTCATACGATAATACTTACGTATATGTATAATTTTAATAATGTTCAAATTATTTTACGAGACTTATGTTGATTGTTTCGTCCAGAAGAATTTTTTTTAAATTTGTTTATATATTTTTTAATTTATTATTAATCTTATATTTTAAATCTGCAATAGTTGAAATATTTATAGACTAACATTTATCAAAAAAATCATTACATATAAAAATATAGTAAAAAAGTAGTAAAGTTGTTTTGTCAAAAAAAAAAGTAAATTTTATAAGTAATATGTAGAGAAATTTTTTTAAGTGGAATATCATAATGAAAAAATGAAATTATTTTTAAAGTTTCTTTTCTTCGTAGTTTTAAAATATAATTAAAGTGATACGAGAAAAAAACTTATAATTAAAATAAATCTATTTAAAATTTATTATTAATAATATTCACAAAAAATGTTAAAATAAATTCAAGTAATAAATAAATTTTAGTTGTAAATAGATTGAGGTAACGATTGATTAAATCATTTTATTAAATACTTTTGAATGTTAAAAAATTTAAACAATATTTCAACTTATTAATTATTTTATTTATGTAATACGAGATCTAAGTTGGCTAAAAATTTAAGAATTAATTTTAAATATAATAGGGCATTTTAATTGCATCCATTTTGATCATCATTGAATGTAACTTTAAAAAATTCCACTAAAGAACTGTAGAGAATATAATTAAAAACTTAAGGTTCTTTCAATGCAATCGATAGACTTTCAACGATCAAAGTTTAGTTCTTGATGAAACAAGATAACTTTATTATTTTCGAAGATGCATTATGACTCACAAGTGCTTTTCTTTTTTATCTTCAATTAATTCAAAATATAGATTCATGAAATTTATTTATTAAAATTTTCATCAAGTATTAGTTTAGTAGAGAACTAAAATCAATAGAATTTTGAATAGAGAGAGAACTATAACGATATTCAAGCTATATAATGATATTCAAGTAATTCATTCAAGCATAAACAGTCTCTATACCTGTTATCGTAATAATGTTGATGGTTGACATCAATCTCGAACTAACAATCGAATGGAATCGTATCGAATTTTATTCGTTATAATTTTCAAATAAACTCATCGTTTTCGCATAAATTTTATCTCTAAATTTGTTAAATTGATTTTTTCGCAATAAAATAAATATTATTTTTCGAATCGATAATTATTTGTTTTCGATGATTAGAATGATTAGAATTACTTTACGATGTTTATTATATATTATTATTTTAATAATTTTAATAATAAGTGAAAGTATATAATTCGATATATAAAGCAATATGCATAATAAGAAAATTTTAGATATGTAATTTACAGCAATGATTTCGATTTTATAAATAAAATAAATTATAATGAAAAAATAAAAATAATTCCAAAATAAATATTTTCCACATTAATTATAATAAGAAAACATACATACATAGAATATGAAACATTGAATATAAAAATAGAAAAATTTTGTATTATAGAAAAAAATTTCTGTTTACAATCTATTACATTAATGTTCAGAATTTTAAGATTCTTAAATAATATTAAAAGCTAAAAATATATAATATATTTTCCAAAATAGAATTGAATAACTGAAAATTAATATGAAAAATGTATAATTATGTAAATTTATGTTAATTAAAAAATATAAATTCTTAGGAAAAATATAATTGTATAAATACAAAAATTTAACAAAAAACTTATTAATAAAATTATATTGATATAAGTAATGATAGTTAGTCATAAAAATCTTAATGCCTTATATTATAAAGAAATTCATTTAATCCTGATTTTTATAAAAATTTATGTTTAGCAAATAGATTATATTTGCAGAAATCTTTTTCATGAAACAAATCTAAGTGAATTCAATTTTCATTTTATCTTTTGAATGCAATTTTATCTGGGGATATTTTTTAAAAAATAATTGATAATAAAAAGTAAAATCTGCATATGAATGTAAATAAAGAATGTTGAAATATTGATTTCATCTTTTCAAAATTATGTTATTTCATTAATAAAAATTCGTTTACTACAAAAAAATTTTCACAGTTTACCGTATCTACAATTAAATCGTACGAGCGGCGGGATTTTTTAAAAAAACAGACGAATCTTTTCTTTTCCATCTTGACGTCCGTTTAAATCGTGGAAATGATTACGCGAGGGGCAGAAAGAATGGCGGCTGATTTTTCAACGAGCGGAAGTGGATGAAAAGGATTTGATGGCAGACGAATCGATTGATCTCCTGTGAAGGAATCAACTTCCGCTTCGATTTTGGCAAAAATCATATTGGCTCGCGTGCATTGGGCATATCAATTTGATCGTGATCATCCCTCATGTCATCCTGATAAGCGTCAGCTCTCTTATATTTTTCTCTTTTCCCTCTCGCATATTTTTTGGTAAACTTGTCAGTTTTATCGAGGAGTGAAAACGTATTTCTAGAAAATTGATTTTAAAAATTTCATTTAGGGTGTCCTGGAATTTAATAAGTAATATGCTTTAAACGTATCTCGAAGAGATATTTTTTAATAAATTAGTATTTTAGGTGGATTGTAATTAGGATATAGGTTAATGGCTTACTTGAGATTGAAAAGAGATCAGGATTATAGTGAAATATTATTTTAGATGTAAATGGTAAATAGTAAAAGTATACTTTTAAATTATAGATGTATTTTTGAAAATATTTCATATGTTTTAAGTATTTTAATTAAAATTGATTAATTGATTATACAAAATAGTTTAGAATTATTAGAACTAAATTTCTAAAGCTTTATTATAATTAGAACTAAATTTTTAAAGCTTTTAATTTTTGATATATATATATAAATATTTTTTTATTTTTTCCATCTCATTTGTAAGAAATGTTTTTTCTCTCTCTTTCACGAATTATAAACAATTTCTTGAAATATCTTTCTGGATAATTCAACATCGATTCTACGATAATTAAGATACTCCACGGACTACTATAGATTCGATTGTATTAAAAATTTTTTAAAATTTCAGATTCGCAAATCTCAATCTCTTTAATTCTTTTAATATAGTTAATATATATGCGTCAAGCAAAAGTCAATTACTAACATCAACCGTCGGATTTTTTCGCTTTAACGTAATTGGTGGCTATCGTTTATACCGTACCTATTATTTCCACGGTGTCAATTTCTGCGGTATCAAAACAGTAGCTGTCGGTATAATAAAGCTACGTTTTAACTTTGATGACACCGAAACAGTGAATTATTGAAGTTCACAAACGATGGATCAACCAATTTATGATGATACTGTTCACGAAACATTTACCATGTCGAGGCACGAATATAACGAATTTCTAGATATAAAAAACGTGAAATATTTCATATATTCAGAGAAATTATTAATCTTTAACTATTTTTTTTTTATTCGAGATAATTATTATTATTTTTTTAATATTATTTAAATTATATAATAAAAAAAATATTGTAAATTTCTTTATCTAATTAATATATTCGAGGAATCTTGTTATTTATCAATGCATAGTTTTTTATTTCCAATTATTTTTATTTCCAAACAATAAATTCGTTTCTTAATTTTTGTCAATAAAATTGATTATTCATAGATATGAATGATAATCAATAAAACCAATCAATAAAAATCATTTTTACTAATCTAAATAACAGCAAATTTTTCTTCCTATTACACAAGAGTGATAAGATTAACAATTAAAGTATTATTATGCGTTAAAAAAAATTATAATAAATTTCTATAATTATATAATCATTATATATATCGAAAAGATTAAATAATTTCTGAGATCAATAACGCGTTTCATTTATAATTTTATAAAATTTGCGAGTTATTATTATCAGCGAGATTATATGTTATTCGATTAAAACAAAAACAATGAATAAATCCAATCCAGTTTGTCTTTGCTAGATTCCTCCCTCTATCTCTCCTTTCCCTCCTTCACCAAACCATCGAAAGCGTGGTTCCGACCTACAAATGGAAACGCAATCACTCTGGGCATCCAGTTAATTACCGATCAAACAATATATCATTCGAAAATAATTCTACACCGCAACGTGGAAGGTTTATTCATTGCCACCGCAGTTCCTTCATTTTCACCTGGCATTAATTAGTATCGTCCATGCAAAACGCTTTTCTTTTTAAAAAAAAGGGGAGGATGAAAAAATACATGCAGGAATATTTCCATTCGTATCCAATGTTGGGATGTATCTGTTAGGGGGATTAAAAAGAATTTTTTTTACTTAAGAAATGTATCTTATAACGTAAATAATTCCGTTAAATCCATTTACAAGAAAATGGATTTATCGCGTAATGTATAATCTCGTTCAAATAAATTTTATGAAAACACTTTTTTGATAGCCTCACTCTCAGGTATTTTAACGTTGCATCCTGTGTACGTATACCTTCATAATTATCCAGAATATTCTATCTCAAAGATTTAAAATTTCAATATTTAAATTGCTAAAAAAGAAGAAGAAAAAATAAAATTTCACATATACGAGCGTTTCATAAGGACACAGATCAAAATCATAAAAAAATATAACGATATCCTAAAAAAAGGGAGGAAAAAGAATCGCGTAAATTCATCGATTTTACCGATTCCCATTTCACGATATGTTTTCGCAACGACGAACACGATAAAAAAAAAAAAAAAAACAAAAAGGAAAAAAAAAGAGGAAAAAGAACATGTACGTAAGTAC
>NW_006263386.1:1905645-1907934 GCF_000469605.1 Apis dorsata
ACATACTCACGTACACACACGAAAAAAAAAAGAGAAAAGGAAAAAACAAGCTTTCAAGCAATGGATGTCAACACACCGTGGTAGCTAATGAAGCGTTAATAAACCCTTTTATCGAACGAACAGCCCATTTTTTCCAGAGAATAAAATCCGAACTGACAACTAAAAATACCCAACCCCTATACTGAAATACGTTCGCTGGATGCCCAATGAATGGATCATTCTTGTGTGCATGTCTCTACCTCGTGATAGTGATGGAAGTAAGTTGGTTGTGAATTTAAATCAAATTATAAATATTACGAATGTTTGAATAAAGTGTTATTGTACAAACGTGTTGTTCAGATGTTATTCAAATGTTTCAATACAGTGAAGTTTCCGTTTATGTGAAATTAATTAAACGAAATTTTATATAATGTCTGATTATTCGAATTCATATAAAATGACAGAGTTTTTATTATTTGAATAATAAGCGTCTCTTCGCTCATTTATATGAATGTTTTTATAATATAATGTAATTGGAAATATTGTATATTGTATCTATAATAAATAGAATAAATAAAAAATTAATTCATTAAATATTATTAAGCTTGCAAAATTGTATTTAAATTTATATAATATATTTGATACATTATTATGTATTTTAAAGAAAATATTTGATGAAATCCTTTTATATGAACGTGAACTCTTATTAATTACATGGAAGATCATAGCTTAAAGGGAAATTAGACTTTTATTATATATGCGAAGATTATATGAACGTGCTTATAGATAGATAGATTTATACAAATAGAGTTTTTGTGTACACAATAGAGCATTTATTATCCAAATATGTATGTACTTATTATAACGTGAATTTCGATTCTAAAATTAGGTATGAATGAATATAAATATTCGAGTAATTAAATCTATGTAACTGATTATCTTTTTGTGATTTCTCAAATATTTTCTTTCTATATTTTTAATTTTTCTGATTTTTGTTCAAGTTAGAGAGATTAAATTTTTATATAATTAATAATTTTAGTAAAGTCTTAATTGAATTTTTTAAATTTAAATTAAACGAGTGTATAAAGTTTTGTTATTCATGGTACAATTGGATAGAGAGATGATTTTTTTAGAAAAAAATAAGAAAGAATTCAAATATTATTACTTTACAAAATATAAAAATATAAAAATATAAAATATAAAAATTTATTTTAGTAATAACATGTCAAGTAATTGATATTAATTCTCAGAATTAATAATTATATATTACTTATATAACTTATCCATTGAATTCTCCTTAACCATCAATTAAATTTTAAAATTACTTACAAATATTTCAATATGAAGATATATATCATTTTTAAAACAAATTTAAGAAAATTATTAAATCTTCACTTGTAACGATAATTTAAATAATTTAAAACTAATATTCGATTTATTATATAATTTCATTAAAAATGTAATAATATTTAATGCTTCCAAGGAAATTAAAAAAAAAAAATATTATTTTCTGAGATATATAACTCTTTGTTGTTGCACAATATGTAAAAATTAATTTAATAAAGCGAATAATAATTTAAATAAGCGAAAAACTTAAATAAGATACTCATACTTTTTCGACAAACGAATTCTACCTTTAATTCCACTCGAAAGTACTTCTTTCATTCCCCCTCTTCCTGACAGAGGTTCAAAATTTATCTCGTTTAAACTTTCCTCCTCCTTCGAAATTTCACTTTACAAACGATTCAAATCCAATTTGTTAATGTTCGAACCTACTTACGATATACTTGATCCCATCTTTCCACCTTATGGTCCTATTGACACGCGACGAGGTGGGTGGTGTGCAGAGATACAGACGTGCGCCACGTCGAAACTTCCGTGATAACGGTGCCCGTAACGGTAAGGTGTAACTTTGAACGTAGTTGCGCACCACGTACACCTCTCTGATTACCCTGCAACGTGTACAACAGTGTGTATACATATGGGGCTGGCGCATAAGGGGAGACTCTGCTGTGTCTATCCGCGTCTCTATGCGCGTGTAACACACCCGTCGACCCGTCTTTTCCACGCGTGCATGCACGAAACCGATTGCGCCGGTATTGGAAACAATATCACGTGGCAAACGTGGCTAACGAGGCTGCTGCTGCGGCTACAGGAAGCACGATCTTACCGACAGAATACAGCTTCCGTTTTGTAATTAGAGGGAGCACCGCGTGTATTCCAACAGGAGATACGTTTGCGTGTGCTTCGAGCGTATATGGCCAACAGAAAGAGAGAGAGAGAGAGAGAGAGAGAGAGAGAGAGAGAGAG
>NW_006263386.1:1908108-1913395 GCF_000469605.1 Apis dorsata
CCGGCTTATGCGTTATTTTTCCCCCTCCGCTTCTTTTATCGCCAGTTTGATTTACGAAGATACTAGTACAACCCCTCCTCCGTGGCCCACCCTTGTGGCGGCTGTATAAATTTTACGTTCTTTTTAGCCCCTCTTGGCCGCCATTCGAACCTGTTCCCATGGTCGTTCTGGAAATTTAGGATGGCCACCATCTAGCGGTCGATGAGCTTTCGACCCCTTGGTTTTCCATTCTTTTCTTAGAGGGTGTTTCGAGGGTTTCATGGCTGTCACGATGCAACGCGATAAAGGAATTCGATGTGAGATGTCATTATTATTTTCGAGAAAGACATAAATAAAACATTTCATTATAAAAAAAAATTATGAATGAATTCAAAATAGGAATGAATGAAATGTAGTCTGCGTTTTTTCTAGAGAATTTGGATTTAAATATTGTATTGGATTAAAAATTGTAAATTTTTGCACAATAATGATAATTTGTAATAGTTGTTTCATGAATTAAGAAACTGAAGCAAAAGTTAGGTTAGGATATTGTAATCTTGAAAGATTATCATTTATGTACTAATTATTATTGCTTTCGATTTTTTTGTAGATAATTTGAATTTAGATTTATTTAATTATTTATTATATAAGTTAAAAGTTTGAAATTATAATATATTGCATAAATTAAAAAATCAAAGAAAAAATTAGATTAAAAAAATTGGAAGTAGTTACAATTGGAAAAATGATTTCAAATTTTTGTTGAATATATAAAATCAGATATTTAAATCATTTCGTTAAATATAACACTGTCGATTCTTGTCTCGTAATGCCGAACGTTTAAGACACGGTTGCACTTAGAACGATTGTTTCTTCGAAATAATAAAGTCAAATGTTGCGGTCAATGTAATCACATTTAGGTCGATTGATATTTGACTTTCAAAATGGAGAGATCTCGATTTTTGTCTTAAATATTAAAATATATTTGGTGACAAAATGTAAAAATTGTATAATTTGTTTTGAAGAATTTTTAATATTTGAATGAAAATTATTATATTAAAATTGCTTAATTTTATTTACAATGAATATAATTTATTATTATTAACATACATATATAAATAATTATTTATTAATCAAAATAAAATCTGATACAATTTATACATGCAAATTGCAAATCATCTATACATTTTTAAATAATAATTACAATGATATTCATTTACAAAATAATATATAAATGAATATTTTTTGAATTCATTTTTTAAATCGTTATATAGATAAATTAAATTAATAAAAATTGAATTTAGAAAAGAATAAAATTATTGAAAGCTACGATTTATTTCCTGCAGTAACATATTATTAAAAATATAATTATCATTATTTGATATTTTTTAATTCTAATTTCTCTAATTTCTTCAATAAATTATTTCTGTTATTAAAAATTCTTAGTAATTTAACTTTCAAATATCCCATATTCAATATCTATTATTAAAAATTCCTATATTTAATTTTGAAGTATTCTTACGATCTCAACTTACAACATTAATGAACATAAAAAAAAAGAAAAAAAAAAGTTAATGGAAGCCAGTAAAAGCGTAACACGATTCATCCGGGGAAATGGAGAAGGAAATCGCACGCAAGAGGATCGTCTGCGATTACGTTTTCCAGAATAGGCCAGCCGGAAGACTCGGAGAAATCCTCGGGTTTCCGGTGATTGCGAGGAAGCGAAACGAAAGTAAAGAGGGTAGAGGGAAGATTTTCAGCGTAATTTTCCTTCGTCCTTCACCCTGCTGGATATTAAAAAACAAAAGAAAGCTGTGAAATGGGAGAGAATGACTATCGTGGGGGGTTGTGGGCGTGCATAAATACTAGGTCATACATAGTTGCCGGGACAGCAGTTGCACGGTTTGGTCGTCTTTCTTTAGCAAGATAGGGATCATGGTCGATCTATCAATGCCACGTTTAGTCCCATAGTCAACGCAGAAACGATATTAATAGTCGTCCTAAATACTGGAAGGAGTGTTTATCGAGGAATTAGCGACACCGATCTGAAGAATTTGTGATTTTAACGATGGAATAAAATCTTTTTCTGGCGGGAATTATCGATTTCGGTCGGCTTTTACACGATGTCGAGGACATTTTTATCGCGCCAACTTTCTTTTCATTTTCTCAATTCTCTGATGATTGCAACTGAAATGTGTTAAAAAATAATTATTAATATATATATAATTAATATATAATTCAACTTTAAATTGTCCAATAAATTCTAACTTTTATTATGTTTTGATTATTAATTAATCGTAATTAATATAACATGTAAATTCATCTAATTTATAATTCTATATATTTTTTATTTATAATTTAAATTTTAAAAAATCATATAGAGATTAATAAAATTAAAGTAAAATATTTAATATATATAGTAAAATATTTAAAATAAGTATATCTTTTCTTGTACAAAAGATGAATATTTTATTATAAAAATTGTACAATTGTCTTAATAATATACATATAAAAATTAATTTTATAATTATCTTTGATATGAATTAAAAAAAACTTGTAAATAATTTGGATAAAATGATAAACATACTGGTTATATCATATATAGAACAAAAATTTGAAATATACGTGGTCTCGATCTCATTATATTTTATTGAATCATGAGATGTATAGATAATCCATTGTTAGTTTGCAATACATACAGACATGTCTATGATGAAGAATCACTTGATTCTAATTGGTCAAGAGTGATGTATCCTGAACGAGATATTGGAAATATGAATTTCAGATATTGAAATGTATATGATGGAATATTATGGATAGTGAATATAAAATGAATATAAAAGAGAAAAGAAAGAGAAAAGAAAGAGATCAATATATGGATAGAGAACTACTTTCTGGAATTATTTTTCCAGTGATAAATCAATATGATAAAAAAAAAGATTGAATTATATTGTAAAGTAAATATTTAAATTAAGAAATAAAAATCAAGAGAAAAAAAGATAGAGTATATTATTAAATATACGGTAACCCCATTTTTTCGATTATCTAATTGTGAATGGCGCAAAATACAAAAATCTATTCTGACAAATCTCACGAGGCTTTTCTAGTACTAAACTATATTAACAATGATTGACAATGATTGATTTATGTGTTATATGTTATTATAATATATTATATATATTATATATGTGTTATAATTCAATATCGTTTTAAAAATGATAAAAAATTTTAAAAATTTGTGTACCTAAAATTTTAGTATTTTTCATAAATTAATTTTTTTTCTTTCATTAATAAATTTTTCAGGAGAAAATTTATTTATTCTATCATTTTTTCATCGAAATCTTAATATTGTTCTTGAATAATAACGTCTATAACGAATAAAATAAAATAGAATATAAGCTTGAAACAATTTTAATATATAAGTTGAGATAAATTATAGAATTTTAATAATTTTCCATTACAATCACAAAAGAATCTATAATGAATAAAACAAAATAAAATCCTTGCAAATTCAAAACTTAATTTACAACTTGATACTTTACAAAAATATTTGATTTCCAACGTAATAATCGACGATTCAATTTTAACGAAACCTGACATAATTTTTTCCTACAAAAGATGAATCGCAAAAAATCATTTCCTTCAACGGATGAAATAAATTCATCACCCTACTGCAACTCAATCTCTGCAACTTTTATAAACGAGACAATCGATGAAATGCAATATCATAAACCCACCCTTCTCGCGCATTTACATATGCAAATCCCGGAAAATCTTCTCGGTCGGTAAGGATGGAATTTTCCTTCACCAAGAAACTTCTTTTCCTATTTTATTTATATATACACGAATTCGTAAGTAAATCTTCGCCAAGAGGGTAGGTAGGAATCTCTATATAGCTTTTCGCCACTCTCAAATCATTTTTCCGCGCGCACAATTGTTAATGGCGGGGTTAACAGCGCGCGAGGAAACACTATAGCGGTGGAGATGGTAAAAAGCGCGGCAACCGCGATGACGATGGAAGAAAAATGATATATTTATGAGATACGGCAGGGTCGTTTCCGCTTCATGCAAACGAGGGCGGGAAAAGTGTTTTTGAGATGCCCTGCCCCCTCCCCACAGGCCCCCACAGGTTCGAGGAGTAATAACTGGCATGCTGAAAAGTAGGTCGTTCGGGGACGCGAAAGGGCCATAACATTTTATTTGTTGACCGTGTAACTGTACTAAGGCATACGTATCGCGTATTCTCTCTATTATGGAGTTGCGTTGCCCGCCCCCTGATAAACTAGGTCGACCATTGTTCCATATTATTTATCACCGTTCATTAATTCTTCCATTCGAACGACCTTCCGATTCTTTTCGTGCAATCTCGATCGAAATTATGTTTAAGAAGGAAGAGGATTTTTAAAATTTATGCGAATTTTTTAGTAGTGTTAAAGATTGATAGGATGTTTGATGATATTTTTGTTCGAAGTTTCGATTGATTGAATTCCTTGGAATCTTAACTTTTTAAGCTCGATAAAATATTTATTTTTGTTATTGTATTGTAAAATTAAAATATGCAAGTATAAAATATATAGTAATATACAAGGTGTATTAAAAATATTGAAATCCGTTAACTGAAAATTTCTGAAATTTTTATTAATTTTAATTAACAAAAGATACTGGCCAATCATTGAATGCATAATCAAACTGCAAGGGTAGTGTTAGCTATATGCTATCAACGAAGCATGAATAAATTCATTTATTTTTCGATAAAAAATTATATCGAATTATATCATGAATAATGAATAAAGTATAATATTCAAATAAGAATTAAAATGAGTATTTTAAAATAAGTATAATTAAACATAAAATAATAACACTTTTACATATAATCTTAATAATAAATTAAATTTTAATATTCGAAAGAATCTCCAGTTTATTTGTCAATAACACAACAAAAGTACTAGATATAACGAAATGCATAACATGTATAAGATAACTTGGCGAGTTATATGACATTTTCCAAACAAATTTCAAAGTACATATTCTGTATTATTACAAGATATATTTTCGTGTAGAATTTTGATATATTGCACTGAATCTTAAATTTCGAATTTAGAAATAGAAATTACAATTTTGTCATTTAAGTTTAATTAATTATATGTGATAAAATCTTCAGTTTAAAAAGTAATCATAAGATTTATAAATTATTTATTTATTATTTATTATATATATATATTATTTATTATAATAGATTTATTTATTTGTTTATATTTTCTTTTTATTTATTATCATTTGATATATTTTCTTTTAAAATGATTAAGAAATG
>NW_006263386.1:1913817-1922090 GCF_000469605.1 Apis dorsata
AATATCGATGTATTTACTAATCTTAATTGTTAATATAATTAAATTAAAGTAAAAAATTATTAATCTATTTATTATCAATAAAATATATATAAATATTGTTTTATTGAAGAAAAAAGATATTATTAAAGAACATTTCAATATGTACGATGCTTGAACCAATTGCTGTCATCTCAATTTATCAAAATTAAATATAAATCAATTACAACGTATATATTCATTATAATATAATATTTTTTATTTTATTATAAATTATAAATTATTTTATTATTATTATAAATTATAAAATGAATCTCTTTTAAATTATTTCAATTATTATAATACTATATTATCTTCATAAAATTTCATCGACTTAACGACTAACACGCCATCTCTAATAATCTCGTCAAATTCTTTCAAACATATTATCAACATTAAAAAAAAAAAATCCCATTCTGCAAACTTCGAATCACGTTCATTACCCTCCGAAAAAAATCTTTTCCAATCAATTTAAAAATGAGCAAATAATGATCCTCAATATCTCCTCCACCCTCTACAATTTCCTTACAAAAAAAAGTTCTCGAGTTGGAAGCAACATTTAGGAGTCCCCATCAATATTTTTAGATATCTTTCTCCCATAATACGTTCTCTGGGCTTCTGATCGGAAGCTCGATTATAAAAAGCTTCCCCTTGCCGAAGATGTGTAGTTGGGCGAGCGCGATGGGGTCGAGAATCGTTGGATGTCGTTCCACCTCTTCGAGAGGGGACGTGAATTTATCGAGGAGACTGGGAGCAATCGGCGATGAAGCCCATGGGCGTGTCACTTATTATACTTTCTTATTATTTATCGATCCCCATAAATACCGATTCCGACGGTGGCTCGAGATTTATGGAGGTCCTGAATTAGTGTCACTATTTTTCATCGGCATATTAATTTGGACACGGTTGTTCCCCTCCTCCTCTCTCCCTCTCCCTTCAGAAAGCATCCTAGAGGATGGAGAATCCATTAACGATGATCGCCTCCGTGGTCCTGATTCTTAGCAGCGCTAAAACGGCGAGATAACACGAAAGGAAGTCGGGTCGATGATTACCCTGAGCTTTTATCCAGTCCTTTCGGGCACGATAGCTGGTTTAGTGGATTATAATGATGTTATTCGAAGGAGATTAGAGAAAGTGAAGGGTTGGGTGATATTGTTAGGACGCTCTTCTGTCGTTTAGATTTCTTTCGTGGGGATAATGGATGAATTGAAATGTGTACATATATGTGTGTTAATATATTCGTGGAAATCTTTAGAAAATCGATTTTAAAAGATATTAAATTAATGAAGCGAGATGGAGACAGAGTATATAGAAATTGGTCTTTAGAATTGATTTAATTTTTAAAAGTATCCTGTGAATATATTAAATATCATATATTTAAATTGGAATAAATGGATAAATTATTTAAGATATTGTTAAAAATAACTCGTTTCAAGGATTAAAATAATGTACGAATGCCATTTGTATATTTGATATGATTATTGGATTATTTATTTAGCTATACGTGCAATATAACTTTATTCAATATACACCAAAAATATTTCTTTTGGTTATGGTACGGATTATTTTTATAAAATGTGTATTGTCAATGTTTAATTTATTTTTCTTGATTAATTATTTTTTTGTCAAAACTATTTATACAATTATAACTTTTATTATAAATTATAAGAGATTGAATTCTCAAAATTTTTTGGAATATTTATCTAAAATATCTTTATATGTAGATAAAAGAAGTAAGTACTATTGAAAGAAATTTGATTTCTACAACTGGAATAAGTTTTTTTTCATACTAAATAGTATTTATTATATATTATTAATAGGCTTATTTAAAGAGTGTATAGAATCTTCGACATATTAAATTGTTATATATATTATAATAATAATAGATAGAAGATAAAAATGATATTGATTGATATTGACACTTTTTATATTCGTTTGAATAAACTATTTATTTATGCAAATTTAGAGTGATAATCTTTCATCAAGTGTGCATTAAATGAATATGTGTATGACTGAATAAATAAGAGTAATGGTGCTATTATTTAAAGAAATGGCATAAAAATCTAGATAAAAATTAATCTTGTTCTTACAATTAGAATTTATATTTGAAGATATATAGAATATATGAAGATATATAGAATATATATTTATAGAATATAGCCAATATATAATAACTTCAAACTTTTATTTATTAATTTTCCTCTTCCATAATTGTTTAAGTTATTCGTTAATATAGAATTTGTAAAATTTTTTTAGTCTTTAGAATTTTTACAATAATAAGAAAATTGTAGCAGAGATAAAATACGCAAATATAATAAGAAATTTTAGAAATAAAGCAATGCGGACGAAAAAAGAAATTTCAGAATTAACAAAAAGACAAAAGAAATTATTAATTATAAAAAAATTTCCAGGAATTAAAAGTTAAAATATGAATATTAAAATAAAGAATTTCAACAATACATTAAATTATAACAATACATTAAAATACATTAAATTAGATGCTATAAGAATCATTTCAAAAATAAAAAACAAAATAAATATAAATTATAAAATATTCTACTAATTTTAAATTTCTAAAATATGGATATTAAAATAGTATATTTTGACTGTAAAACGACAAAAAACTTTGGAAAAAAATTCCAGCAATAAATAAATAAAATAAAGAAAAACTATATAAAAGAAATTCTGTAATAAATAAGTAAAGGAGAATTATATAAAAGGAATTTCAATAGTAATGCAGTAGTAAGAAAAAGAAAAGGAATTAAATAATTAAATCCATTGCATAAAGTATCAAAAGAAAAAAGGATTTCCAATAATAAAAGAAAAAATCGAAAAAATAAATAAAAGATAGTGCAGATATAACCAACAGAATAAAACATTCGTCAAATCTTTACTATAGTGATAGAGTATTGTAGAAAAATTGGTAAAAAAATCCCTAGGACGCCCTATGCATCCACTATGTATTCATAAAACGATGTTAAAATTCACATACGTAATTCCCTCTTGAAATGACGAATATTTCATTTCGTATTTGCTAAACGACAAATATAGATCCAACTTTTACAACAAATTCTGAAACCAAACACAGAAAACTCGCCATTTCCTTGTTCCAATAGTGAAAAACCACTTTTAAAAAAATTCGATCTTTCCTTTTGAATCCATTCGTCATTGTCCAAAATGTCGGCCATAGAAACAAATAACTATACTTAAATATTCTAAACAATCGAATATATTCAATATAGACAGTCTAAGTGGTCAGTGATTTCTGTGAATTCAACCAAAGAAAGAGAAGAAACGAATGTGACCGAGATATCGATATTTGATAAACGATACTCGGTAAAGCCATAGAAAAAAGCGTCGAATAGTATAGACGATTGCAAGATTTCAAGAATTGGTATAGAGACAGCAATAGACGCTTAAGTAGGTGATATCACGTATATTCGTCGCTTGGAATATGATACTCGAGATTCTATCGTTATACCATCGAATTGATCGATCGATTCTTTCTCGACGCATCGCTAATGACGGCCATTTTGCCGGTTGAACGCCTCGTTTCGAATCGGTTATACATTGAAACTTGGGCCATTCCGCGACATTGGAATAAATGGCGCCTACAGCATTGATTTAATACGGGGCGAGCTATTATACGCGCGCAGGCCAAGGAGGAAGCCAGGAGTAAATCTATCAGTGGGAATTATCCTCGTGCTCGAATTTGAATTCGCTGTTATTTTCCCCCGATGAAATACGACCACTGATGATATTTCATGTCACAAGCTCGATGCTTGTGCCTTTAATAATCGCGCGGATGGAAGGATTGCGCGTCACGGATACAACCATAATCGTAGAATACGAATTCTTTTACCTCTTTTGGCCTCTTTTTCGGTGTAATTTACCGAGTAATATAACACAGTGCCTCGTTACTGTCGGTTTTTCTAACTTCGTTAAACGTTTCTGATTCAGATAATAGATTGACGTTGTAATTTTTATGTTTTTTATTGAATTGTGAAAATGATAAATGTTTGAATGAATTGTTGAATTGTATTTTACGATTGTTGTTTTATTTATTTTTATCCTTAATAAATCTAGAAAATAATTGAAATAGAAATAGTAGTTTAGTAATTTTAAAAAGTTGTTAGAAAAAATATTTCTACAGCATTCTATTTATTATGTATTTTTTACATACTAATTAATTAAGCCAAAGTATTGTCGTTCTGAAAGTTTTTTCATCTATTCTTTTTTTAGAAGTTTTATATTACGTTTAATATTTTTCCATTATTCCATGAAATCCATTTTCAAGCTTACTTTGAAAAATATAATATAATATTGTAATATGTATGTAATATTATTAATGCTGAATGTACTAAAAAATATGCTAAAAAAAAATCAAATCAATATTTTGTAAAAAAAAAACATAGCTATTATAAGAAAATCAAGAGACAATTAAACGTTTCTAAATCTTGACTAAAATAAAATATTTTTATGACATTTTAATATATAATATTTCATATTATTTAATAATACTTATAAATATAAGAATTAGACATTATGAAAATTAAATATAAAATTTAAGAAAAAAATTTCTAATTAAACTATTTTAACCCATTTACATCATAACCATATACATATATACATGCATCCGTGATAACTTTTAAATTATATGCACTGATCAGTTCAAATATTATCATACTGTGCAAAACAATTAGTTTAGATTGCTTTCATTATCATTATTATATATCTCATTATTATTATAGATGTATATATTTATATGTAATAATTATTTTTATTATAAAATATTGGATATTTATCATAGAAATAACCATGATGTATATATATTTTTGAATTATTTGTGTTTAATAAAAAAGATTTAATAAAAAAGATTTACAAATTTGGATACCAATATTTTTGGTATCATGTAAATGATCGAAAGATGCAATTAATAATCGTAATATTAAATTAAATTAATAATCATAATATTAAATTTATTATTTTGTTACGATATTATCAAAATTGAAAGTGTCTTTAATATACGAAACATTTTTAGTTTGTACGTGCATAATAATTATGATCATGAATATTTAAATAGCTCGTATAACTATTACAGTTCAATGTACATAAATGGAAAATGCTTCTAGATTGCATAATATATGTTTGCTTTTAGCGAATGTTAACTACATAGATGTGTTGTTAATGATAAAAGCTTTCATTAAATTGATAAATGAGAAATGGACAAGAGAATCGTAATTTCTATTATTTTAAATCAAAATGTTTCATTAAGCTTATACATTATACGAATGTCAAATTGCATTGATGAAATACAATGAAACTTTATTTTCTTTTATTTTTTTTTCCTGAGAAAAACTCATATTTACAATTTGAAAGTGAACGAGGAACGATAAAGTTAAAGTTATCTGAAAAAAGATAAAAAAAAGGGATGATCGATGGAAAATCTATTTTTCTCGATAATTTCCTTTCGATTTCGTGTTGCAATTTAATTCTGTGATGAAAAGTTTCGGTGAAAAAGAAAGCGCTCTTTTGTTTTGCGCGTAAACGTCCTGTTAATTCAAGGAAAGCTCCATCGAAGGGAACATAATTAAGAAGAACAACGAAACAATACGATAAAGTACTTCGAGATCGAAAGGAAAGAAAGAAAAAAAAAAGATGATCGTCGAATAAAGAACGAGAGGCGTTCTTTCAAGTAAAGATAAATTAATAGATCATAATTATCATAATTAATAGTTGAAATAAATTTAATTTAACATTTTCATAATTCATAGAGTTCACTTATCCAATTTTAGAAATATGATTTCATGAGTGAAGAGATATTAATTCTTTACTGATTTATATTTGTTTTTACTAAATTAATAATTTCTCAATTTTATAACATATATCGAAAATATTATTTTTCTATAGAAGATACATCGATTCATCATTAAAAAGTCATTAAAAAACATATAATTCTATTTAAAAAATAAAATTGAGCTTTACAAATGTAATAAAAGCTTGTAATAAATAATAAAGCTTTATTCGCCCAACTGTAAAAAAATTAATTAGTAATCTCTTTAAAGTCATTCAAGTTTTACTTGAAAACATTCTTTAATATTTCCATAAACAAGAAAGATATTCGATATTAAGATAAAATTTTATTCTGATTTCTTCGTACCATTTTTTATTATCTATTTTTATTACAATAAATTCCGGAATTATTTAATAACATTTCAGCCATTGCGAATTTTTGCAATTAGATGAACATGAACATATATAAAATATTAAATAATAATAATAATAAATATTAAAAACTTCGTTAATCTTTAAAATTCAATTCTAAAAGTCAAAACAAATACAAAAACTAGTATACAAAAATATTTGATCTTATTTATTAAATTATAAGCAATTTAAAGTTGTAGATAGAAAAGATCTGTGATATAACAAAGACTTTCTTTCAATAATTTTTACTATACTAACTTTTATATTTATTTTAAACTCTAAAATCGATGCTTTAAAATCGATGTCTAATGACTATAAATTAACATTCTATATTATTTTTATATATAATTAACAATTAGTTCATTACCAATTTCCAACTAGATTTCTAAAATGTCATCAATTTCAATATTTCCATCTCTGTCACAAAATCCAAGCTATAAAAACTCTTCTCTTTATCATTCGATTCTTTCCACGAACAAACAATGAACATACGAAGCGAGAGTAAAATAGAAACGTAGTTTCCACTCTAATAGCTTGTCGTAAATATAGAGTATTCCGCGTATCGGCTTGCCTCTAAGAGTAACCGCAGTTAATGGCGACAGTCTTCACAGAATATCTTCATATAGAAGGATGAATACGATTTTATGGCACCGTCTTTGGCGCACGCATTCGTAATTGTGAACTAAGTTGGAAACGATTCAATGTTGCACATGCTTCGACTGTCTTCGAGAGAAGTTTCTGATGCAACTTTAGCCATGTTGTAATGATTAACTTGATTAATTTTTTAACGAAAAATTACAGAACGATGTAATTCGTGTTGCGAGAGAATTTTATCGGTAAATGTTAAGTACTTTCCGGTTCTGTTCCATATTAGAGAAATTGAGAGTTTGATTTATGATGAAAAGAGAACTTGATAGGGATATTGATACTTTCCTTTAAAAGAAGGAAATTGAAACTTTTCATTTGTTATCGGATAACCGAGAAAGTTTCGTCGTTCCTTTATTGTGGAAATGGAGGAGAAAAGAAAACAAATTTTTATTCGATGAATTAAGTATTTTTATTCTGTTTAATTGAAGAAAAACATTGTTGATAATGATTTTATGAAAATTTTGAGAAGTAAAAAATGTTTTATATTTAATTTTAAAGATGATTGCTTTGAATAATTGATAAATCTACAAAATTTATTGTTTAATTTTTTATTATAGACTTGAATAAAAAAATCATATAAATTAAAAACAATATTTTTTTTTCGCAATTCTGAACAATTGCAATTTTTCCAAAAAATTTTTTATACATCTAACAAACTCTAATAGCTTGTCATAAATGCAGAGTATTTTTTAACTTTTAAAAAAAAAACTCATGTTTCTTGATAGAAATAAAAAAAATTATTTTAAAGAATGGTCGAATACTTTTATTTTAATTATATTATTTTTTATATTATTTTAATTATAATTCAGAAGTAGATTCTCAAGAGAATAATAGAATTAAAAAAGACATTTTCATTTACTTTCTTGAAAATTCTTTCTAATTTTGTTGTAATTGAGCACAATAGATATGTATAGAAATATATAATTTTAAATTTAATCCAAGATATAAAATTTTAAATCTTAATGATTTTGCAATCTATAAAATAACAATATAAATTTTATAAAATTCATTATTCTATTAAATATTTTTTTATTAGAAGAAAAATAGAATATTTTTGATTATCTAATGTAAGATAAAACAAAAATTTAAATATTTAATTTAAATATGTATATAAAGCAAAATATTTTTATGGTTCTTATTTGTGATTATTTTTTAAAATTTTTGAAACAAATAATTGTTTCAATATTTGCTATTTTATTTGATAATATTTAATATTTTTTTGAGATACTAAAGAAATAAAGAATTTGTTTTTCTTTGAAAATTTCTTTTTTTAGAATCAGCTTTTTGTTTTTACTTGAATATTTCTTTTTTTTACATTTAAAAAAAAATTATATTATTATCTTTTATTATTTACAATTATTTTTTTAATTGTAATTATTATTTACAATTATTTTTTTAATTGTAAT
>NW_006263386.1:1922428-1925475 GCF_000469605.1 Apis dorsata
AAATTATATTAAAAATGACAATTATTCAGAAATAATTCTTCAAATTTATTTTATTTTTCTTTTTTCTTTTTTTATTTTCAAATAAAATGTATTCAACCGTATTGACAATATTATAATCATAATATGATCATATATAAATATTATAATCATATCATCATTATATTTATCTTGTTTTTTTCACAAAATGTCAACTTTATTTATAATATGAAAAATAATCTGAAATTTCATCTAAAATTTTGATACACAAACTCTACAATATTATAATAAATATAATAAATATAATAATAATAATAATATTATCATTATTATTCAAGTTAAAATTTCGTTTTGTATTACGTTTTCTACATAAAATTCAGTGTTCGAAAACAGTTTTTTGAATACAAATTTACAGTATTATAACAAATATACAATTATATTAATATTATAATATTTTATTTTATTTCTCAAAAAATTACTTTTATATATTTTCATTTCAAAAATTTATTTCATATTTTTTTTAAAAAGTCGATTACATTCGATATTTCTCGAATGAATTTTTGTTTGAAATACTTCATAATATTACTTTATATACGATAAATATTAAAATTATATTAGTAGTATATTAGTAGAATATTAATTATCTGGAATTAATTGAAAGACAAATTCATTTCGATAAGCAATTTTTCAAATAATCAGTTAAGAAGAATCAAATCCGTCAATTAATCATCAATTAAGAAAAATTTAAAAAAGAATATTGTTAATTTAACAATTTTTAAATATTTTCAAACATTTATTACACAAAATAATATATAAGTACAAAAATACATACAAATAATATATACATATATGAATGTATTTACAATATTTTGAAAAAACAGAAATATTTTGTAAAAAATAAATCTTTTTAAATACCGTTTTTCAATTTAAATATTCATCTTGCGTTCAAATAATCAATCATTTGAATAATCAGAAGTTTAAATAATCGATATCGTTTTGTATTCTTATATTAAAACTTCATTTCATTTTTTTTTTTTTTAAATCTGTAAAAACTTTCTTATTTCTTATTTTTTCTCAGATTTTCCACTTATCAAAACACGAATTTTATATTAGAATAAAGATTATAAGAATTATAAGGGAACAGATTCATTTGGACAATTGGAAGAATTTGTCAAACATTGTTAAATACGTCAATTCAAATGCATATTTATCAGATATTCATATGATCAATATTAATAAATCACTAAACTTGAAATAATCGGACATCATCACTATATTACTACGTCAAAACTTTATACTTTTTATACTTTATATATACTTTTTATATTTTATACTTTTCTCATAAAAAAATCAACTTTGCTAGCTTTAGATTTTCCACTTATCGAAATTCTTATCGAAATTCATATTCCCCTTTACGACAGCGAAAAGAGAAAAGGATATCGTCCAGATCGGATCAGAAAGGTTAGCCCATGGATACTCGATGGCCAGACACAGATCCCCAATTTATAGCATGTCGACGTTTGTTCTTGTAAAAACTGTCCTCGCACTCTTTTACCTATCGTTCCTGTCCCCAGGATTCGTCGTTACTTCTGCTTCACATCGCAATTTTACGAGGGAATTTACGCGATTTCCAATACAAAGCTCGTTCCGGTTTTATCGTTCCACGGCCATGTCGTGAAGAAAATCCGCTCTAGTGCCCTCTGTTGTCAGTCGTCACGATTCTTCGGCCGATCCTACGAATTACCATTCTGCCATTTTGGAATTTCTCTTGGAGGCTCTGCCGTAGACGAGATGGAAATGATTATCTGCAATGCAAATGATTTGATAAACTATGGATAGATAATAATCTATTTCCGAAATTCTGAATGTGTTACGAAAGTTTCGAAGCTGTAACTCATATTTGATCGTCTGATATGTCTTTGAATTTTCATGTACAGTCCAGGATTTGAAAAGAAATAAAAGAATAATCTCGAGAGAGAATTGATTAATTTTAATAGGAAGAGAAGGAAGTAATAGTGAAATATTTTAAACATAATATATTGTTTAAACATAATTTAAAAAAGGGCCTTTTATTTGCTAGTTATTAAATTTTTTTCTAATACTATAATTGCACATTGTTTGAGATTTATTAATGTCCATCGAAAAATGAGCTATATAAATAAATATTTCTATTACAATGATATTTTTATACATAAGTAATTTAAGATATATATAAGATATATATAAAGGATATTGAATTAAAAACAATTTTGATAAAATAAATTTTAATTGATTGTATCTCCACTCAATCAATTCTGATCATTTATGGATATAATATATTAATATAGAAGATATTAAAATGTAGAAAAACATTAAAATATTTCAATTATATTAGCTTATTTTTAATCGTTTAATCAAATATATTATCTTACTAAATACATCAATCTTAATTATATTTTATCCGCACAATTGCGGACCTCTTTTATCGATTTCTTTCTATTCTATCTTCCATCATCATTCACATTTCTTCGATATAAAAACGAAACAAAACGTATTCAAAAAAAAAAAAAAAAGAAAAAGTAAAATAGAAATTAAATATTTCAAAATATTCAATTATGAATTCAAAGCGCCTCGATTAATGTTACAATATTGTTTCCAATGATCGTCAGTTCGCATAACGTCCAACGTTCCATTGAAGAAATTTATGAGAGAATTTTCCTCCCTAGGCCCGTAACGGTAAGAAAGTTGAAGTGCCCTCATAGTCCTCGTGGAAAGATTATCCTTGGGCTGTGCCACGTTCCTTTGTTATGCATGGAACGAGGACGCCCTCGTGGACGACGCTAAAACGGCCCTATTTCTTGACAATCGCCTCCCCCTTCCTGTATCTCATCCGTAAGGAAACCTTCTTCCTTGCCAAACACGAGGTCCTCTTCCTTCATATATACGTATATATACTCCGTTTCCGCATTCCTCTGGTTTTATACCAGAGAAGAAGGAGGAAGATAAGAGGTGCGCGTACGTTTCTGAAGGGGATAATGAATACGCGAGAAGCGTTCTTTTGAAAGAGGAAAAAAAAAAAAAAAGAAAAAAAG
>NW_006263386.1:1925641-1938637 GCF_000469605.1 Apis dorsata
TTCCTCGTTCGAATAAGTTTGGATTCTTGCACACAGGGGAGAGACTTTTGGGACGAGTTAATAGCAGCCATGGGCTTTCATAGATTTACTCCGTTCTGGTTTAAGTCGTCGTAATTGCCCTGACAATTTTTCATCCATCTTCCCTTTTCGCTTGCTCAAGATGGAGGGATAAATCCTCCTGGGGGTTTATTCTCGATCGTTAGTTCTCGCGATTTTTTGATTATCGTCAATGGGAAGCAATTATTATAAACGCGTGTAAATGTAGGATTTTGTGGGGTGTAGACGAAATAAAAAGTTGATAGATGTGGAATTAAAGGAAATATATGTTTAATAAGAAGAAAAAGAATCATCGTACAGAGATTCGATATGGATTGATATAAAAATCGATATTTATGGCAAATCGAGATGTTTTTTATAAAAATGTGAAATTTATATGTCGATTATTGATATTATTAATCTTAATTTTTTTATTTTTGTTATCGCTGAAAATATGTGAATAATAAAAAATATGGGAAAAAATGTAATTCTGAATATATATCTTATATCATATAAATATATGAATATATATAGAATATAATATATAATTGAAATTTAGTTTATATAAACAAATACATATAAATTGACTAAAAATATTAATATAAATACAGAATGTTAATATAAATTCATGAATCAATGAAAATTAGTACAAAGATGTGAATTAAGATTTATTTTATTAAGATTTTACTATAAAATAGAATCATAATTTGTATTTATTTTGATTTTCTTGCCATTAAATCACACGAATTTCTTAACACAATTTATGTTTTATTCGTTTAGTTATGTTTTATTCACTTTACTTATAAATCACATTAACTTTTGCTCCGAACTGTATTGAATTATATTTATTACATTTAATACAATTTTACAATTTTAAACAGTAAGCTAAATCATTCAAAAAATTAAAACCCAGAAACCAAATGACAATAGTACACGATTCTTTCAAAAGAAAGAAAGAAAGAAAAAAAAAGGAAAGTTGTGTCGAAAATCTAATCGAAACCCAATGAAAACGGGTCCTCGCCTCCGGTCCGTATCTCGTTACAGTCGGATTACGGGCGTTCGTTGTAAAAGGGTTGATTCACCTCTCTACTTTTTATCTTCCCATCGGGCTCGTTACCCATACACCGTGGGAACCCGTGAACCGTGCAACAAAACCAGGGAAAAAGGAAGCGACCTCGGACGTATCGGCCATACAATCGATACGTGCCAATAACCGCAATGACGACGCGCTCTCGTCGTAATTTGCCGTCTCTTATTTCCGCCCTCATTAACCACCACCTCTCCTCTTCAACGAAACGGATATATATTGTCGGCGAAGATTTTCAGAAAATTGGACCGATGTTTTCTCTTCTGTGCACTCGATACGATTACAATGCAAGACGATTCTATGTATCCAGTTTGTATAGCACATGATGAATAGATCGACATCTTGTTGTATCCAGTCAAGTCTCTGTTGTACGATCGAAATGTTTGCAAATGAGATTCGTCGATTTGGCGAACAATTAATTGATTTAACGTGATGGAAACAGGAACGGGCGAAATTAAGGGTGGAACACGATGGTATAACTAATATGGTGATCAGTTTTTGGAAAATTGGTTTCGTGGAAATTTGCTAAGTAATAATTGGACGATTATTTTCGTTTATATGTTATTTTACATTAATAATCTTTTTGCTGTGATATTGGCCCGTAAATGTTTAAACGTTTCGTGTAATTAGTTGTAGTATAATGCACATGATTGAAAATGAAATTTATGTTTTGATTTGAAGCAATTATAATATATTGGTATTTTTAGTAAATTGTTAATATTCGAAAAAAATTAAATGTATTTCATTCTTGAAGATTTATTTAAATGAATGAAATTGGAAAATTTACTTGCTTCATACTATTCATCTTTAAATGATATAAAATTATAAATATAAATAATAATTAGAAAACAAATTATTTATCTCTATTCAATATTAATTTCTAATATTTCGACTCAGAAATTCGGTTGAATAATCTGTGTATATTATTTAGAATAATCAAATTCTAAAGCTCCATCTGATTCAAAAGACTTTAATCCTAATTAGGATTTAGTTTACATTAAACACAATAACTCGACAATTAACAATTTATCTGATATCCAATTATCGTTTAATTCCTTAATTTTATTTTATATTATGTATAAAATAATTATATTATGTATAAAATTTTAATTCTATATATAATAACATTGAATAATAATCACGATTATTCAATAATCAGTAATCAGTAATTCTATCTAATAGATATCTTTTATTTTACATAAAGCTCTAATATATTAATTCTATTAACTTTTTGAATTTCAAATTATTAATGATTTTCTATAAATACCATATCACGTAAATATCAAAAAATCCCGTATAATCCGTAAATATATTATTTCGTTTTACAAAAAGAAAAAAAAACAAAAAAATTTCAAAGCAAAAAGTGGATTTATCGACTTATTTTTCGCATATAACTCTATTATTTTATCGATTCTTTTTCTTCGTCCATTCCCATTCAATTCATAAAACTAGAAGCTGGGAAAAAGAAAAGCGTACGAAAAATTTCTTTTATCTCCGCCCGAAATAGAATCGGCTCTCGACCCATGGATGGTGATAATAATAAATCCTGAGAGATTCGTTCAACGATGTCTATTCAAGCAAGCTTGCGCTTGCCCAACTGTTCGCGGATCAGAGGAACGTCACCCTTACCGGTATCCCTCGATCAATCAAGGAAATCGTATTCGAACGGTCTAATAGCCGACCAATTCCTCGAGATTGCTATTAATTCGTTCAACGAACCGAGTTGCATCCTTTACGATCGTCTACCCTTGGCTCTGGTTGCCACCGCCACGGCATTCTGGCTTCGCTCCAAATCGAATCCATTTAAATACTTGGCCGTCTTCCCCTCCACCACCTTTTAATTCCTGATTTTATGAGCTCCTTCGATCGTTAAAACTTGGTGAAAAGACTATTAATGCACCGAGTGTGTTATTCTTAAATTGTTTCTCGCCCCGACAGACATTTTGATGCACCCTGCGGTTCGTTTAGTTCGATTTTTATCACGTGACGTGGCTTCCGTTGTTATAGCGATTTAATTGTGTTCGTGAATAAGGGGATTATGTGAGAGATTTGTATTTGGAAATCGTTCAATGATCTTATGGTTGTTTGAATAGCATTTAGATGTTATTTTAATAATTATTCTTTTGAAAGTAAGTTTTTCAATTTTTTTAAATTTTTTTATTACGTAATATAAATTTTATTAAATTTATTAGATCAAAAAGTTAAAATTAAAATTTTAAATATACGTAAAAATAAATAAAATAAAAAAATCTGATTTTAAATGAAATTCAATCTGAAAATTAATATTAATTTAAAGGCGTAATTGAGTTATGTAGGAAATATTGAAATTCTGTTGAAATTCTATATTCTTGCTTTCATAAAAGCGATAATTGATTAGCAATTCGAATTTCATGTTTATTCGTGTTTATATTTCAAAATGATTTAATGAATTTTATAAAAAATTTATTTGCATATATTATTGCATATGTTAAATTTAGAACGATCAAAATTCACATATTTGTCTGAATGTCCTAACTTGAGTGACATTGAAAAAAAATTTTCAATAAATTTGATTAAAAGATTTTGATACAAAGTCTGTTTAATTTATATATTAAAATAAGAAATGCAATAAAAAAGTTAATAAATTCGAATGATAAATTTAATTTATCATAAAAAATAAAGGTGAATATACATATTATACAAATAAAATTTAATTTTATTAAATATAATTGATGAAATATTGATGGATAATTTGAAAGATAAATTTGAAAAATGAAAATGGATATAATATATTCTATCCATTTTTTAAATGAGACAAATTTAATTTTATTAAATTTATATATAATTACTATAATTATATACAATTGATGAAATTTTTATAATTATTCAATATAAATAAATCGTAATTTTTCTAATGTTTATATAATGTTAAACAAGACTATATTCTTTTATAAATCTTTATTACAAATAACAATAATAATAACAATAACAATTTATAAATCCGTAATTCAATATTAAGTTAACAATTAACACAATGAAAATTCTAAATGATACACACACACACACACACACACACACACACACATATTATTGAGTAGATATATCGTTTCAATTTCATCAATCTCCAATTAAGCATTAATCACGAATCAGAAATAGATACAGAAAGAGAAATAAATAGATAAAGAAAAAGCATCGATCACTAGAATTTATTTATAATGCTAATATTTAAATTTCCCTTACCTTGTCATTCTTATATTTCCTCAGATAGAAATATATTCGTATTATTTCGAAAGCATTTCATTCGAGGTGAATGAACGTTTTTATGAGATAAATCGCATTATATCCAATCACCAGCTATTCAATGAAATTTCTACTTTCAAATCGAATCGTGAATCGATATTCGTCATCCGATTAGATTTTAAGAAGTCTTCTCATGTTTAAAATTTTAAATTAAGAAAAATTAATCTCGATTCGTGTTCTTATGAATTAAATTATTTGATTTCATATATGTTATTTATTTATTGTTAAATTAATTCATTTTATTGATAGAAATAAAATTAAATACAGTGTTTCGTGTTCATATAAAGATTATTTTTTTTTTTAATTCATATAGATCAAGTTAATTTCTAGTTTATGCTCAAGCATATCAAGTTATTTGACTCGTAAGATCGTATTTACACGTATAATATTACTTGAATTCAAGTTTGTGTTCATATAATTACTTAAGTTATATTAAGTGCTTATATATATTAAACCACCAAACTTCTGTATATTCGTATAAATTAGGTTACTTTAAATTTATGTTTATACAAGTCAATTAAATTGGTTCGAAATTAATTAAATTCGTGTCACTTAGTTATAACTAAATACATTAGTCGAAATATAGTATATATCAAAAATAGCATCGTGAATATCAATTGCTATTAATTATTTATACATATACATATCAAGATAATATATAAAGATAAGTAAAAATATACAAAACTGAACATCAATTATATTAAAAAAAAATATCTTCTTGATTTAAAAAATCAAGAATATCGATGAACGCAAAAATGAAACTAAAAATTACTAGTTAGTCCAGGATTTTACTTTGAAAGAACTTAAACTTCGCTCGAAATTCTCGATACAAAATCCATAACGCCAACACGACAAATTTTTCCACGTAAAAATCAATCTTTCGTTACTTTTACGCGAACCAACACTCTCTTACGATCTTCATAAGAACTCTCTTCGATTTTCCATCATGATCAAAGTTCCATCAAGAGAGAGAGACACCCATACCACTGGAACTTAACTCTCACAAACAACCCTGCAAAAACCTATCTGCTAGAATAAAGAAAACTGGGCAACAATGAACTGTAGACTCGTCCATGGAATATCAGAGGCGAGGAAAAATGGAATAGAGTCGAATGCCCTTATTTTCCATGGATACATCGGATTTTCAGAAAGAAAGGATAGGTCCTGGTGATGGTGGATTCGAAAACATGGTTGGGCCCCGCATTATACGGAAACGAGGGAAGAGAGCTTACACTTTGACGTGACGAAAGTAAATGGCTTCGGCTCAGCTGTCAACGGTTCGTTGCCAGAAATAAGGGTGAGCGGGGGAATTTTCCACCCTAAAAGTTTCGGATAAATAGAGCGCTAGGTGCCTCGACGTAATGCTGTCAAGAGAAGGTGATCGAATATTTTATATAATATAAATATTTCTGGGATATAATGAGTTGAATTGAATTTGTATTGCTGAACGATTCGAAACTTTTTTATCTATTTTTTTCTAATTGAAATATTGAATTTTTCTACGTATCTTCGTCAATTTAAACTGATATTTTAATTGTTGTTTTGATTTTAATTGTTGATAATTTCTAAAATAGATTTCGTTAAAAATATAAAATATTTCATGCAATTATGCTAAATCATAACTTTAAAATAATAATAGAAAAATTTTATATAAAATTTTAAATAAAATTAAATAGTTTTATATCATAGTGTATATGCTTGATTCTAAAATGGAAAAGTTCAAAAGATTTTAATAATTTCTTTATTTTCTTCAATAGAATTATATATTTCATTATGAATAGGATATTAATGTATTTAAAATATTTTTAAAGAATTAATTTTAAAATAAATATAATTTTAAGAATTATATATTTAATTATATTTAATTTATATATATATATTTAATTTATATTATAAGAATTATATATTTCATTATGAATAGGATATTAATGTATTTAAAATATTTTTAAAGAATTAATTTTAAAATAAATATAATTTTAAGAATTATATATTTAATTATATTTAATTTATATATATATATTTAATTTATATTATAAGAATTATATATTTCATTATGAATAGGATATTAATGTATTTAAAATATTTTTAAAGAATTAATTTTAAAATAATATAAATTGTTATATAATAATGTCGATTGAAATTTATTTATTAAATTTTAATAAAATAAAAAAAGAGTTTAAGGTAAAAGATAAGATGAGATAGTAGCTTCAAACATTTGCATCTAATGCAAATTTTAATTTTTTATAATTAAACTAGATTTTTTTTATATACATAATAATACAAATACAAATACATAAATATTTTTACAATATTTCTCATATATGTTATATATATTTTACATAAGTTAAATAAAGATTAAGATTAGAATTATTTAATCTTTTCTATGNAAAATTTTTTCTGTGCAATTAACAAAAAATATTAGCAAAAAATTTTATTTATTTATTATATATAATTAATTCTAATTCAAAAACTAATTCTAAATTTTTACTAATAGTATAATTAGGTATTCTTGATATGAAATTTTTATTATTTTATATATTTTATTATATAAAATATTTATATTTTATATAAATATTTATTCAAAAATATTATTACATATTTCTAAAAAAATTAATTAAAAATATATTCGTAAATGCTTTGATAAAACATATATAAAATTCGACAATTTTAATATTATATAAATCCCATCAGAAATACAGTTCACACGCGCGATACACGAAATTTTCACACGCAAATTTAACCACGAAAATCCTCATGCGGTCGATTAAAGGATTTAATGCCGATTGGAATCAACCGCGATTCTAATGGTACAAATCGCATTCGTAGCAGAACAATAACGATTACGTCTACTTTTCGAGCGTGAAGATTTCGCGCTGTAAAACCATTAAACGTTTAAACTAAAATGGACACGATCGAGGTAAAACGCGGGAAATTCGTGTTCGAAACGACGCAATCGACGATAGATTTGCTTCGCGCATTGTTCCACGGGGTATAACAGCTTCCGTTATTGGATAATACTTGACTTACACGTGTTTTGATTCGCTCGGTGTCTATTTCGCGCATGATGACTTAATCAATTCGTAATCGAGGGTAAGTGACTCGAAACGATCGCTTGTTCGAGTACTGGAAGATGAACAGATAAGAATTTCGATCATTGTCATTAGATCATGAATTCGGTATATTTCAATGGTAATTTCATCATCGATTTTCCAACGTCAACTTGTTCCTTTGTTTCTTGTTTGCTCGTTAGTCTCGTATTGTTTTTTCATTGACCTGTTTTGGAAATAAGCAATTATCAGTTTTATGGCAATTAAGGAATGACGTAAATTCGATTATTGCAAGATTATGATTCTCCGTTTTTATCTTCGATTGAAACATTTTTATTTTATTTTATTTTGTAAAATTTTTATTGTTTAACATTTGTGAAAACAGACAAAATTGTGTATGAAAATTATGGACTTTAAGATTCTTTCGTGGAGAATTTTAAATATTAAACGATGAAAATTGTAAATTAATAATAAATTAATAATAAATTATAAAAAAGTTTAATAATAAAGCAAAAATAATATATATTATAATTTAATATGATAATTAGTAATAGAAACAATAATAATAACAATTAAATGTATGTAAATTCGATTTGTTAATTATAATTCGCTGTTTGTTTGATTGTTTTATTCTGACAATTTATTTTATGTTGGATTCGTTTCAATTAATATATAATAAAAGAAGAAAATATATTACATATATAAGTAAATAGTTTGTTTATCTGAAATTTCAAACATGATGAAAATTGCTTTTAAAAATAAAATAAATAATAAATAATAATAATAAAATAATAATATAATATAATATATATAATTATAATATAATATAAATACAATTAATATTGAAATAATAATAATAACAATTAATAATTAAATACTAATAATGATTACTTTGAATGATCTTGATTAAATTTGCAACATCTCTTTGTTTTATTAAGTCTATTTCATTTCATGAATTTAGAATTTTTATTAAATTTAAATGATTATATTGAAAGAGAATGTTAGAATGTTAATCGTGTACAAATAGATTTTTTTATATAAAATTTCAAATAACTCAATGGAAAAGTATTTTCAATAATAAAATAATAATAACGATTATATTATGAATTAAAACTTTTACTCTGTTTTCCAATTTTCTCTTAACTTCTCTTTATTTCCAATTTTTCCATAATTTTGCAAATATTTTTGATTACTGAAATATTAAATAATATAATGAATATCATATTTATAAATGATAGTTATAAAATAACAAAACAACAATAATTTAATTATGTAACACCACTTCACTTTCTTTGATTTTATTAAATTTTTTTCCATCTTAACACTGATTTATTGATTATTCATTATATTATATATTCACATATATTTCTATTTTTCTCTATTTTTTTTCTATTTCTCTATAATTTTTTTTTTTGATTATTGTTATTTTATGTTCATACGATAAGCATGTTCATTTTTTTTTTTCATAATATTATTATATTAAAGCACATTAATAATATATTATTAATTACTAATAATAATAATTATTAATTACTAATAATTACTTAATATATTATAATATCATTATAATAATAATTATTAATTATTTCAATATTATTATTAAAATATTAAAATTTATTATACTATGTTATTATACTATATTAGATTATATTATTATATTATCATATATTTATCAGAAATTAGTTAAATCAGTTAAATTTATCAGAAATTTATTTATATTCGAATTCTTATCGTTTTATTTTTAAACTTTCTTTATTTAAATTTTCTTCATCAAAATTTTATCACACTCACAATAATAATAAATGAAATCAAAGTATCGATTTATTTTCCATCTCATCTTTTCGATGTCTATTTGTGTTAATTTACTGTTTCGTTTATATTCTTCATTTCTTCTACTATTTTAAGAATTTCTATACGAAGATTAAAGTTTCTTTTTTATATTTAGAATCCTACTTTGTATTCTAATAAATTCTACATTTGAAGAAAAAAAAAATATTTATATTCTTATTCTTCATTTATTCAACTTTGAATACAAATTGCTGAACGATTTTGTATATTTTATTGAGTAGCATCAGTGTATTATCTTCATTTTAATAGTACAGATATGTTATAATAATACATTATATTTCATGATATAGAAATATATTTATTAATTGGCAAAATTAAATAATGAATGGTTATTTAAATGGTTATTTTTATTTTTATTATAATTAGTTTAAATAATGTTTAATTAATAAATTTACGTATTAAATTAATGGCATGTATATATTTAAATTAATTTTTCTATTATTTTTTTCTATTAAAAATTCATAATAAAATTTTCAATTACATTTTCTGGCGCTAATATACTCTATGTTTAACATGTTCATAACATAGAATTCTATTTATCCTCCTATCGAGGAATATATATGTTTATAAAATCAGTTGTTTATAATGTTTATAATGTTATAATAGTTTAAAAATGGGAGGTCGCTTTCTCAACATATTAAATATTCTACGATACTTAAAATATATTTTATAATTTTTCACATTACTATAATAATAATGACGATATTGAACATTATTATTTTATTAATTTCTATCTTCTTAAATTAAATGCTTTTTAATTTAACTTGTCACAACATCAGTAGTAAGTGTGTCAATCACTTGTGACCTGACATCCAATTTCTTAAATACTTAATCATGTTGGACTAACATTTTAAGCAAAAAATATTATTAAATTTTTTATTTAAGAAAAACAATATTATTTAAAATTTAATAAATGAAATTATAAATGGAAAATATATTAAAATTATTCACATTTCAAATAATTCAAATTATTTCAAATTAATTATAGACTAATCTTTTACGGAATTTCCACAAACATATTATTTAATAAAAATTCAATTTTTCACAACTAGCATAATTTTCATCAGTATAACTTCAAGATATTTATAAAATCCCAATTCATTCTTTTACAATGAAATTTTCATATTCAAAATTTAAGTCGATCTATTCTACGCCATTCAAAATTAATGATCTTTTAAACATGGTTCTTAAACAAACATCAAAGCAACCGATCTAAAATCATAAAAATAATGTGGAAAGTAACAGTGTGCTGCTGGTAAGAAATACCATCGAATTTCTTGGTCGCGGAACGATGATCTCACTGCTCTAAAACAGAATGAAACCGAGCACTGGTCGTTTGCCCGTTATTTTCGTCGACGCAGTTACCCGGAAAATTTTCATCTTTTTCTACACGTCCTTCGTGGCCGTGGCTTCTTTTCATCGTCGAAGAAACGACTTAGAAGCGGCCACGAGATAGCGCTGCGTGGCAAATTTCCTGGTGGCTCTTATCACGAACAGAAAGGTACGTTCGTCGTTTGCAACCGTCGTTTTCTTTTCTGAACGAACGTTAACTCCACTCGCTGGAGACAAATACTTTTTATTCTAGTTTTTCAAAACATTTCTGTGGCAACATTGAGGCTTTGACACGAGAAAATTCTTATTAAATCTATTTTTTGTTTAATTATGTTTTGAACAAAATTATTTTTTATATTTAGAATATATTTTTTTTAGCTATTTATTATTATTATTACGTAAAATTATCACATATAATTTTCATTTTTTTCCATGTTTCGTTTCCATATATATAGTAAATGGAAGTACTATGAATACATAATCCGCTGGGATTGCGTAAAATCAAGATCTCCAACCCCTTCATGGTTAATATATTTGTTAATTACCATTCTATAACTTCAGATTTGTATACTATTAATGAATCCGTTTCTCTGTTAAATCTAACATTTGAAATTTCTAAACTCTAATCTCATTATATACGAACATATAACATATATAAGAACAATGTTTTTTTTTTTGATTCTATATATTTGTTATAAATTTTAATTTCACAAATATTTAATATATAATAATTATAATACATATTTAATAACTATAAGATAATGTTTTTTTGTTGGTTTATTTTATGTATAATTATTTATGATTATTTATGATTATAAATATTCTAATTCACATACTTAAATATCTTATATTAACTATATAAACTATTTAATCATATATTGTATGTAATCTTTTCATTGATTCCGTTAAAGGACTAAATGAAATTTAGTTTTATCAGTTTACATAATAAATCTTTCTAAATCTAACATTATAAAAATATTTTTATATACTCAAATATTCTAAGTATTATATACTCAATATTCTATATTATAATTTTTATTAGAATTTAATCACATCAATTTTTATTGATTAAAGATATTGAATCAATCATAATTTTTAGTGTTCAAAGTTTCTACATTATACATTTTATTTTTATATTATTATATAAAATATACATATCGTATATAACAATGATTTTCTATTAATTTTAACAAAAGATATTCTACATAATTTAGTTTTTAAATATTCTGACATTACAAATACATATTCATGTAAAGATATTCATCAAAGATATAAATATCTTTTTATATAAGATAATGCTTCTTTACAGATTTTATTATAAAGTAAAAGATATATGTACCATAATTTTTATTATTCAATTTATATATTTAAATTATTTAAATTATACATAAATTCTATTGATAATTGATTATACAATATTTTTCTATTTATCTTACTAGAACATTCAATATATTTATTAAATATCTTTATATATAAAATTTGCTAATACTGCTAATAAAAAATTTGTTTTATCATACAAATATAATAAACATAATAAATATAGATAGTGTTTTGATTGATAGTCTATTGATTCTCCTATAGAATTCTACATAAATCTATACATAAACTTTTATTTAACAATGCTTTTTTAGTGCTTTTACTATATACAATGTTCAAGACATTTCACATCTGTTCCTATCATAAACCTTTTTTTCCAAACATATAATGTCAAAAACATATATAAACTCTGTTGGTAGTTGATCATATAAGACACTTGTATCGCCACTTCTGAATCCTTGTCAAACATGTACACGTATCAGGGAACGCACCATCCATCGACGATATTTTCCCTTCCCATTGGATAACGTCAAGGTTTACGAAGAAAATTCGTAGAAATCCAGGACTCCAGGATCGTTGAATATCCAGGCCCGTCCTCCGTGGAAGGAGATTTGACAAATGGTTTTATCCGGCAGTTGACGCCTCAGTTGACGCGCGTACGTGCACGTGACACGTGTCGCGTGTGTCGCCTCGTGTGACCTCGGCCTCCCAATAGGGAACCTGAGAATATGTCATTCCTCGACGTTCGTGAAATGGATGGTGCGGCTTGACGCCATCCTCGATCCTGAAATTTTGGACGACCAACGGGAGTTGGAAGGGTGGAAGGGTGATCGCGTTGCCGATTTGACAGTCTTTCGTGAACGATTCTCGTCCGGCGAAATAATGCGTCGACAACCCGATTACGTATTGAATGAACATCGATCTAGATTCAATCCGAAAGCAATTTCTTTTTGAGTCGCGTCGTGAGCAATAAATGGCTGAATGATAACTTTGCCTCCTGGCAATCGATTTCGAATAGATGTGAATTTTTTTTTTTTTTTTTTTTTGGTT
>NW_006263386.1:1938864-1945971 GCF_000469605.1 Apis dorsata
TCTTTAAGAAAAAAAAAAAATGAATTTTTGGTTTGTTATTTTTGACTGATTATTTGATTAGATTTAGAAGGTTAGATAAATATAATCTGTTTCTTTTTCCATTTATCCATATTTAGATATTTTTATAATTTTGTAATAATGCGTGTTGTTAAATGTCTATATTCCCTTCATAATCTGTTGATTAATAATATTATTATTAAAATTATTAATTAATTATAAAATATATCTTTATAAGTTTACAATTATACATTGAATAAAATAATAAAATAATTCAATAAAATTTGATTCTTTAAGTAATATTAAAAATTATTTCGCAAATAAGTCATAATAAAAAATTAAAATAGTAAAATTCGAAGAAATTGAAAGTAATATAAAATTTTATAAATGATAAAATATCATTTTTATGTAAGTACAATTTGTTTTAATTATTATTTTGAAAAAATAAAAATAAAATTAAAATTAAAATAAAAATAAAAATCTGTATAATAAAAGAATTTAAAATTTTGATACATCATAAATGATGATATAAATATTACATTAAAAAATAAATCATTATTAATTGTATTTATTAATAAAAACTTCCTAAAAAGAAATAGTTTTTTCTTTCTTTTAAATATATGCTTTCGTGCATAAATCATCGGATATTTAATAATATATTTTTAGATACAAATAAACATTATTATTATAATATGATTGTAATTGATTTTGATACTAGTTAACTTTTTTTATTTATATCGTAAATAAATAAAGCGTAATGTTTAATTCCTCAAATTAAAAAAAGTTCTTTAAAATTAGAAGAAATATAATGTTACAAACATGTTATTTCTTTGTTATTATAATTATTGTTATTATAATTATAAATATTGTTGTTATAATGTTATTTCTTTAAATCTTATGAAATTATAAAATTTACAAATAAAATAATTTTAATAAAATAGGATAAGAAACCAAAATATTAAAAAAATAAATTAACACGGTATATTTAATATCATCAAATATATATTTATTAATAATATTACTATAAATAATAATATTTACTTTTACTCCAATCTTATCAATCATGAAATAAAGAGCAATAAAAGTTTACATTACATTAATTATATTTTATATCCTATTTTAAAAAAAAAAAACTGATAATTTTAATCTGCGTCAGCCACACTCGGCTTATTTTAATCGCAATATACTTTTTGCTATACCACGATTAAAGTAACGCTTCAGTAGAACTCCACAAAGTAGAATAGACTTAATAACCGTCTCTTGCAATCTCTCCTGGCTAAATTTCGAAATAATCTCTCTAAATACGCTAAACGCAGTCTCGAGCCTCTATAATCCGAGCATTTGCACCGAGGGTTAGCTCCTTGTTCTCTGAATTGTTTCGCAAAGCAAAATGCTTAATTTACCGATGTCAGCTGCAACGGGCGGAAAAAATCGCTCGGCTATATGCAACATCCGACCCGATGTTTTCGCATAGCTGCGTACAGTAAACGGGTGGAAACAGTGCGCGAGAACCATCTGGTAATAATGTTCGGTTCGAGAACACACCGAGCTACGACTGTTTCCACGGCTGTTTGAAGCGGGAAGAACCTTGGGTGAAAGAGCGATTGAGAACGAACGCGGTGGGGTGGAAGGAGGATGAAAACAACGAGGCGAACTCGCTAATTGCAAAAACTGCCTGCAGCGTCGTCCAGTGTTGGCTTCATGGTTGGTTTCTCGGACGTGGAAGAAACAAATAGGCTCCTGAAACATAACTATTCGGCTAACACGTTGGAAATTTTCTATGCCTTGTTCGCCCGTGCGTCGGTCGAGTAAACCTTTCTGTTTAATTCATTTTAATAATTCACCGGTTTTGATTGTTATAGAAACTCTCGTATTTAAATTAGTAGAGAGGGAGATAAATGAAACATATAGCAAAAAATATTTTTTAGGATGCATAAGATGATAATTTATTCGTGGGTTCTTATATTTGTGAATTTTAGAGATCAAAATAAATACTAAAATTGGTTTATATATATAATACAAGTTATAAATGTTATTTGAGGCTTATTTATTAAATTACGAAAAGCTGAAGTTTGATTAGGAAAACGGCTTCATATTGTTATTTCAATTATATATAATAATTATAAATAGTGTATTATATTTATAAAATTTTTTTAAGTTTGGAAAATTTGATATTATTATATATCTTTCCTATGAAAGAAAAATTGTTAAAAAGTTAAAAAGAGTTCTTATTGAATGAAAAATTTGATTATATGAATAATTATATTTATTCAAACAAAAATTCACTAGTGAGTGACAATTTGTTTTAATATTAAAGGAATTTAATTTTTTTTGGTTATTTAATTTTTAATAGAATAATAAAAATTAATAATTTTTTTAATATTAATACAATGGTGATTATAATTATGATATTTTTGTATTTCATTTCATTATCAAAGTCTTTTTTCAAATACTTATAATTTTAGAATCTGAAGTAAATATATCATAAATATATCATAATTTATTACTATTAAGAAATTATATAAAAATATTAAGACATTTTATTTATTAAATAATAAATAGTTAAGTAATAAAAAATTGTTAGCAAAAAAAAAAATATATAAATAAAATCATAAAAATATATAAAATAAAATCATAATATTTAGTTTAAAATTCATTCTCTAAAAATGTAATAATGTAATATTTTAACAAAAAATTATAGAGAAAATTTCTTCTATATATTTATAAAAAAATATTACTTGAAAAACTGAAGTATGCTAATATCTTTGTTTAGTATTATGCGTATATTTAATATGAGAACTAAAATAGAAAAAAGAGATTAATTAACGGTATCGAATTTTAAAGTTTTAAACATGGAAAATACGATATCGCGTTTCTTTCTCATTGCCATTGATTGTATTTTGCAATATTTTCTCAAATTTCTGATTTTTTCAATTTTTGTTTCAAAAAGAAAATTAAAAAGATTCAGAATTGGTTCAATTTCTGGATATTATACGATTTGTGGAAAATGTAAAAAAAACATATATATATATATACGTGGTTCGTGAATTGTTCGCTCTTTTTGTGGAACAGCTGCGTTTTATCTTCACGACACCGGCAACGCGTGCCATTTTCACGTTCTGCAAAGTTTTTCCACTCTTCCATTGCTGATAGATGCACTGCGTCTCTATTTCGTATATTAGCGATATCCACGATAAATGATACTTGCACCTTCTGTGCACATTTTTTTCATTATTCAATGGATCTTTAATAATTCGTAATTAATATGATTTGTTGATAATAAATGAAAATTAATGGAAAAAATCTAGTTTTTGTATTTTTTTGATTTTTTATTACTCATTGCCTGAAAAAAAATACTTTAATTGTTGTAATCTCATAAATCAATTTAGATGCGATTTAGATTCATCTGTAAAAAAATTTTTGGATTCAAGATAAATTAATTGTTAATTATTTAATATTTTGTTGTGTTTTCAAATAATACAATTTTTATTTCCATAATTATGTATCCGGTATAATATTTGAATATTAAAATATTTTTTATCTTTGATAAATTTATAGATAAAAAAATTTTTTTTATGATATTAGAAAAGATAAATATTCTTAAAGATTATTTTTGATGCAATATTCTAAAAATTTATTCATCTTTTATGTACATATTCTATGTACATATATATTTCAAATAATCATTTAGAATAAAAAATAAAAGAGAATGTAATTTTTTCTCAAATTCTTTCTATCTTATCATCAAAATAAAGACAAAAAAAAATAACTGTCATGCCTCCAATAAAACATTATTTGTTATAACAAAACAACATTTGCCACTTTGTAGAGAAAATAACGATAGATATATAAGAAACACGTTTAAAAAAAAAAGACATTTGTTTCATGATTAAACGAAATAACATTTGCAAATAACAGAAACTGAATGATGATCGACATTTCAATCAAGCCATCATCTTCCTCCGTCTGATCAATTATACAGTTCACTCGCGTGTGATTGTAGCTTTGTATCCTCTTTTCTAACGTGCTACTAATATACTAAGTAAGGTTTTTATCTGCAATCTATTCTGTTCAAATATCTTCGAATTAACGAGTCGATTGTTGGAATTGTGTTTAAAGGAGAATCGTTTCGCAGGAAACAACTAGAGATAAGGGACATCGATCAGTTTATAATTACCAAGTGTAATCATCTTTTAATTAAACGCCGTTTCGAAAGAGTGCTTGGTTAAATAGAAGCGTAATTAAGATTGATGAATAGTACGCTATAAAGAAGACAACTTGAAATAATTATGACACTGAGAAAATTGAACATCATTCTAAGGCTAATCTGTTTTCTTATTTATTCGATGGAAAATATTATAATGATGTATTATTATTAATTTCATTATTGTTTTTATTAAATTTGTTGATTGGATCAGCGAAAATTCTCTAGTTTAATTCAGAAATAAACGAGCATTTAATTCGAATAAACGTGTGCTTCAGAATAGTAGCGTCTGATTATGCATTGACACTTTCTACTTATATTATATAAATATATAGATATAAATATATTTTGTCGTTTCTTTTTTTCGTATTTTAAATATTCAACTATTTTATTAATTTTATATTAATACTAATTTAATTAATTTAATATTGATTTAATTTTTATATTTCTTCAAATTTTAATTTTACTTATTTATTTTTAATATTGTATGATATATATTGTATAATGTAAAACTGTAATGTCTGTTTGGATCATAGTAATTTATTATTATATAATTATTATATATTATTATAATTAATATTATATATTATTATAAATAATTAATAATAATATTTATAATTTAAAAATGAAGAAACCATAAAAAGATAGAAAAATTATGTTAAATTAATTAATTCAGTTATTCAAAATATAATAATTTCTTCTATTTACATTATTAATAATACACGTGAAATATGATAAAAATGTATATATTATTTTTTTAAATATTCATATTTTTTAATTGCATTACGTTTGAAACATATTTCGAATATATTTAACGAGTTTATAACGGTTGACTTTTATTGGATTGTTTTGAAACTTGGCAACATTTTTGACAGTCGATATATTCTGTTTTATATTTGACGAGATTGGAAGAGGATTATTTATTATCACCTTTTGTCAAGCATCGACGTGATAAATTCGGAAAAATACTAGTTGGACATTAAATTCAAAAATTATATAGAAAAATCCTACATAAAAACGTATCGTTTTTCTTACAAAAAAATGTTATATTTATTGTGTCAACGAAAAATAGATATAAACACTGAAATTTAACTGGAATGTTGAATACCCTCGAAATATCGATAACATGCATACAACTAAATTATATCATATTTATTAATTAATGATATAATTAATAATTATATAGGAATGACATTAATATTTTATTTTATTCAATAATTGCAATTATTAATTATATTTTATTTTAAATAGAAATATCTATTTATCTGAAAGTAATAACGATATTTTAAAAAAAATTGTGACAAAAATATTCATATATTTAATATATCACATAGAATATATCTAATTATTTTTTTTATTGAAATTTTTCTTAATAATAGAAAATAATAGAAAAGCAAACTTATATTGACATATTATTTTAAAGATTTTAAAGAATATTATCGATAACAAAAAAGAATTTTTTAAGAAATAACTATTATTTAATAAAAATAATGATTTCCATAAAGTATTCACTATTTGAATTTTATTTTAAAAAATAAAAAACTTCTTAAAATTTCACTATACATATAATGCGAGAAATATTCAAATAATTTCAGTTATTTCAAATTCGTGCAAAAAAATATATATTATTGAAATATATATATACAAAATTAAATAAATATTTCAATATAATACAATTTGAGAAATAACTTTTTATTTGAAATACCATTTTATCAGCACTGAATGAAATAATATCTTTAAATATTAAAAAAACAATCCAATATTTTCAAATTTTCACTTTTCTCATCAAATATTAATACTTTCTTTTTCTAACAACAAACATTTATATTATATTTAAAAAAAGAAGTAATATATACAATGTAAGAAATGAAAAAATAGCATTTCTGGATCATTATTGGACTTTTTATTTTAATTTTCCAATTCTTTTCACATTATTTCAAATTTTCTTCTAAATAATTTTTCAAACAATTCAGCTAATTTAATTGATCAATAAGACAATAAAAAAAAAAAGAATCGTGAATCCTATTTTCATTTCAATTCACGCAATGCGTAGTAAAAGTTTGATAGGTCCAGATATTTCAATACTCTTTGGGGAGGAGGATTTAAGCAGTGATCGATGAAATCGTTGTATTTCCTGGCAATTCGTTGCAGACTTGCCAGCGGTTACGAACGACCGCACGCGTCACTCGTTCGTACACGTTTGGTCCAACGAACGAAACGCGAGCGAGCATGGCCCCAATTAATTTGCAATCGATTATACGGGCCGCGTTTTAACGTCACGTAACAAGCAATTCGTACCTGCCTTCCGGCTATATTTCTATTATGCATTATGTTTTACCATGGAGACATTAAAGGAGGATACGGGTTTAAACGCGAACAAAAGGTGTGGTGATTTCGATAACCTCGGTCTGCTTTGGGATAGCATCTTTGTTAAAGGATTAATTAAGTATCATATTGTATTAAAAATTTAATTAATTTTTTTTTGAATCAGCATTGAAATTAAGCTATATAGGAAGTGAAAAAATATTCGATATTTATCTCGATAAAAATAAAATATTTAATAAATGTATACTTTGGGTAAAGATAAAATATCTGTTAAATCAAGACAAATAGAATTCGGATTCGGAAAAGAAGATAATTAATGATACGTACAGATTAGATTCTGTTTATTGATACAATAATATTCTCAAATCATTATTAACTTCATCACTAACAGCGAATCATACAATTTCAGATGTCCTGACAGCGGGCCCCGGGCCACCAGGATGCCGACAGACGACGACTATGGCCGAAGAGAACGTCTCCTACTGCACCAACATCCGATCCCTCAGTACGGGTCCTCGTCATCACCGGTTCCAGGATCGAGTGGCGGAACGAGCGGAAGTGTCGGGTCCCAGATCGGTTCC
>NW_006263386.1:1946107-1952295 GCF_000469605.1 Apis dorsata
CTAGCTCCTCAGATTGTTACAAGCAAGCACAACAACAGCAAACGAACGATCTACGCACGAGCGTGTCGAGCGTCGCCAGTCAAGATCGTTACCAATCGGATCAATCCTCTCAAGGGAACGAGCACGTCGATTATGGAGTCCGGGAGCGAATGTCAGGCATCGAGAGGCATGATAAATCAACGGACAAGCCGACGATCGACGACTTCCCCAAGTCGTGCGCGGAAACTCGTTCGATACAGTCGAGTTGCGAGCGATTCGGTCATTATCAGAGCCAAGAGAGATTCGGCCAGCCCCCTTTGCAAGCGCACCATCAGTTCACCCCAGGGAGAACGAGCAACTCTGGCCAAACGTTGCCGCAAAACGTTCTTGTCGACCGTTTTCCACGTTTCAACGAGCTCACAAGTCTCCACAGTGACCAGAGATTGTCCTTGGCCCCGAGCGAACGTTTTCAACCGGCCACCACCACCGAGCTTCGATTCCATCACCTGGCCAACGAGCTGGTCAATGCCTCCACAGGCAACGAATACGCGAACACGAATATTTTGGTGTCGGGATGCGCGACCAGTCCATTCTCGTCCGAGACGTTCCCCTCTCCGCCATCACCGGCACCCGCCAACGACCGTTTCGTCCCACCACCACCTTTGTCACCTAGCCCAAGCGAGAAGTACGCCTCGACCCAGAGTCTGGCTGGTTATCCTGCTGCTGATAGGATTTTGGCCCCAGGTTCTCCAAGCACCAGATATGGCGGGGGCACGGCACCAGCCTCACCGATGCCAGCTAAGGAGCGATTCTCCTCGGCGGAACGATTATTGGCCAATCAACAATCGTCGAGTTCTATGCACGAGTCCAAGGATCAGCAACGATACACTGGAACAAGTGATCGCTTGTTGTCCGGCTCGTCACCGGTGTTGGGAAGTCTACAAGCCGGTCTACAAGGAGACAGGAACGGAATATACACAACCGGCAAGGATACAACCGCATCGAGATACGGTGCCATTTCTACGGACCGTTTGCTCTCCTCGTCACCTATACACGCCCCAGTGCCAGAGAGATTCGCGAGCAAGTCGACCGATAGGTATCTCAGCGATTCGCCTGTACACGAACGATACCATCGACAGGAGACGACATCAGGTATCCACCACGATCGTTACTCGACGATATCGTCGAGCGCTGAGAGATTCCTCTCGAATTCGCCCAATCCGGAGGCCTCCCATCAGCGATATTCCACGTCGACGGAGAGGTCTTTGCAGGTGTCGTCGAACGGCAACGAGCAGAGACGTTTGTACACCGATCGTGGCGTCGAGACGGTTTGTCAGAAGTATACGGACAGATCGACTGGATCGCCCGCGCCCACGGATTTCAATAGATATTCTAGTTTCCAGGAAGTGGGGGGCACACAGTCCAGATACAGCACAACTGATCGTTTCAACGATCTCGCGATACAACGTTGCGGCCAATCGCGGGCGAACGACAGATTCTGCGTGCCCAACGATCGTTACTTGGTTAGCTCGTCACCAGGACACGATGGGAGATTGGCCAATAACGACGTGGCCAACAGGTACGTCGTTTCGGGATCGTCGACGGAACGACTGCTCTCTGCGACGTCCTCCTCATCTTCCTCCTCGACCGACACCGTCTCTCGTTATCACTCCTCTTACACGAACACCACGGCAACGCAATCCACCACGTCCAACGATCGTTTCACATCCATCTCTCCCACTCCCGAGATGGCCAATACGAATCTTCGCTCGGGAACAACCGGAACGACTAGTTGTACAGCAAGTTCCGGCTATCAGGCCGCGACAAAAACAAGCGTCGTGGACAAGTATCTTCAAGTATCGAAGTCCGTGCAGAGTTACGGAAGCGATCGTTACACTGTCGGCAATCCTGGCGACCAGTTCGATACCAGGCTCGGCCAGGACCGTTACGACAGATTCTCGAACCCTGCCGCTAGCACGGATCGTTTCACATCTTCCTCCGGTACTCCTGATCGTTTTCATTCTGCCACTGATAGATACTCGCCTGTGCGCGCCGCTGACAAGTATCTGTCCCTGCCTAAACCCAAGGATCGATACACCGGTCGCATAACGCCGATCTCGTCTTGCGGTACGTCGGTAGCCGCCACGTCCACCGATCGAACTTATGGATCGAGCACTGCGACCGGAAGCTACGTTCCGCCAACGGCTCACACACCTGTGGAACGATACGTGCCTCAACCGCCTCCGGAGGTTCTCTACCCGGACAGATATGTAGACAGATACGTGCCACCATCCGCGCATACACCCACCGACCGTTATGTGCCCACCAACGATCCAACTGACCCTTACATGAGGCGAGATCTCGGTTTCCATCATCATTATCGGCTACCACCACCTGCCGGCTATCCATACCATCAGTCGCACTTTCGGCTTCGCGGTTTCGCGTACGCGTCGCCTGGCCGCCTAGGTGGTAGCCCAGGCTCGAGCAGCTCGAGCAGCTCGGCGTCTAATCAGAGGGATGGCGGGTTCTCGATGTCGCCATTGTTGCGGCCCAAGGTGCGCGCGTCTGCGGTCGAGTTCCCGACCACGTCCACAGGTGTCGTTACGCGCCACGTGTGCACCAACCCCCCATCTTGTTGCAATGAGGCGTCATCAAGTGGGAGATCTTGCTGCCAAGCAATTAGGAGATCATTACCACCGGGCGCGCTGCCGTCGATATCTACGCAGTCTTCTTGGTGAGTTTTTATAATGAATTTTTTTTTTTATTATTATTTTAATTATTCGTAAATTATTTTAGAGATATGTACTTATCGTAGATTGATTTTTCTTTATTTGAGATCGTATGGAGAGGGTAAAAGAAATATTTTTATATTTAATTTTTTTATAATAATATTATAAGTGATACAATGAATGAAGAGTAGTTTATTATTTATAGATATAATTTGTAAATATAAATAATCTGCTAAAAAAAATCTGTTTTATTTAAAGTTGTTGCAAGAAAATTAGGCAATATTTTTTTCATTCATTGAACGCAAAGATAAATAATGATTTATGTAATATAAGATTAATATATCATGAAATCTTTGCAAAATTGATTCTAAAACATACAAGAAATTTGATTTATAAATATGTCAATTGAAGTTTATTTATTAAGTTATAAGCAATTGAAATTTACATTAGATGAAACGGAGATAATTTTATCTCATTTTCATTTTATCTATTACAAATTTAAATGAAATTTATTAAACTTATAATTTAAATTAGTAGATTATGATAAGATAATAATTTCTTATTATATAATACAAAGCATATGTGGATCAATTTTGTTTTTTTTAAATTATGAATTTTTTAGATAATCGAAATTATTATTTTTATATTAGAAACATCAAAAAAATTATATAAAATATATATAATTTTTATTATATATAAATAATGTAATAGATTTTTATGAGAAATGATCGTCTACATTTATTATTAAGAAATATATGATTCTATTTAAAAAAAACATCTATAAAAATAATAATAATAATATCAAATTATATTTATTCTCCACACTATAAAATCTTTAAATAAGACTTTAAATAATTTTTTTATACAATAAATAATATGGAAATTATTTGAAATGATCATTTCGAAAATTTTACTAAAACATAAAACAATTTGGCAGACTAAAATATTAATCTCTATTATTTATCCTCCATCTAATCAATTATATTCGATTCTTGACACTCAATTAATCAATCAAATAGATACTTTTTCCAAAATATATACTTTTTCTTTTTTATACAATAAATAATATAAAAATTATTGAAAATAATCACTTTCCTGTATATCCATAAAACATTTGGAAAAATTGAAAATTTTACGAAAGCATAAACAATTTGCCAGATAAAACAAAACCCAAAGAAATAAATTTTTAATGTTCCTCTATCAATTATCTTTCAACTAATCAATTATACCCAATTCTACATTCGACACTCAATCGATCAATCGTAATGGATACTTCTTTCAGAATATATATATTTCCCCAAATAAAAGAGGAGGGGTACGAAAGTAAACTCGAAAAGATAGATAAATCTTCGTTAACGACGGAAGTTCTTGTATTAAAGTTGAATAGATTTTTCTGACCTCGGCCAGAATTACAGGAAGAGATTTCTGGTTTAATTCTCGTGGGCGAGGTAACCGGTGGAAAAAATTAATTGCCACACAAATGGAAGTCAGCAATGGGTATAAAAGGAATTGTACGTGGAGATTGAGCCCATGGATTAGGGAATACATGGATCCGGATAATATACGTGTCTCGTGTAATCATACTGACTTTGGAATAAAGCTCACGAATTAGAATAGGTGAGCCTTAATTGCGAGATGAATGTTATTTATGGGGATGGAAAGTGGAAATCTTGTACGGAGCAAGGTTTTGTCGTAATATAGTCTGAAACTGTGCGAGTGGCGCATTGTTCTCATTTACCATGAGGATGGATATTAGGAAAACAACCGTTTCGTAGCAAGCATAATACATATGTATTACCATGGTGTTACGTTATGGTGGAAATTGAGTGCTGTAGAAAGGTCTCGTTGATTAACTCGTTGATTAATACCGTGTTTTCTTCGTGGTTCTACAGGATGGTGCGTGTAAATGGAATTATCTTAATACTTTTGAATATATTTATGAGTATTATATGCATATAATAAAATTGCTTAAAAGTTCTTGATACTTTGACACAGATGGCTGAGTGTTAGATAATTAATGCAGAATGCATATAAAAGTTTCCAAAAATTAATTTTCAATTCTCAATAATCACGAATAAAATGTTAAATAAATAAAAATTTTAATTTTTATTTATATTTTAAATTTAATGAATTAAGAGAAATATATCCATTTGATATTTTATTATCTTCATTATAATATTTGTTGTCTATCAATTTTTCATTCTCAATTTTAAAATGTAATTCTGATATAAAATTGAAAGATAATATTATAAAATATTATATTAAATGACTTTTTCTTCGTTTAAACGATATAATAAAAATATTAAAATAAGCAAAAATAGAATTGATCTAACAAAAAAAATAAACAGAATATATCATCATTGTAGGAATATTTTTTAATATTTTTTTCATTTGTTTAATGAATAATTTAATGAATATTAAATATTCAATCAATTCTGTAAATAATTCAAATATAGTCATATCTCAATTTTCAGTTTCGCTTTTGTATTGAATTTTGGAAATTTTTCAAAGTACTTGTTACAAAAATGATAAAAGTTGTTTAAACTTTTATACAAATAAATTCCATAAATATTACTTCATTAAAATCTTAATATAAATTTTATGAAAATTTTTCATAAAAATGATTGGTTCTATAAGAAAGAAAATGTATATTTTATTTTAAAATTACAGATATTATTCTTGAAAGTCTCAATAATTGCAAAAATAGCTTTGCTTCTAAAAAATTTCTATTTCTAAGGCTTTATATAAATAAAAAGTACATTAATTGTAATATTGTTGATCTTTTGACGAACGAATTCTATCATTGTTATATCATCACTATTATATATTAAATGATATTAAATTAAATTAAATTAAGTTTTAATATATATTGTTTTGTTAATAGTAGAAAAATATTTATAAAACAATATACATTTTTTTCTATCTTTGATATTTTGATATCTCTAATTTATATTCTCGTTTCTTATAAAAAATATTTTCTTGCTTGAGAATTAAAATTAAAAGAGTATTGAAAAGATTAATAATGCTTTTATTTCTTCTATTAAAATACTCTTCTGTTAAAATAATCTTCAATGAAATTGATTGATAATTGATAGTTTCAAAGGATTAAAGCTTCCATCGTGATTACATTTGACAACACAAAATTTAATTGGAACAGCTAAAGTATTTTGTGAATTTATGGTGCTCTTAATATTCCAATATTGATCACGTGTTAAATGTTTGATCGTTAACATGCAAGTTTGCGTGGCATTGGACTAATTTGATTAAATCGAGCGTGTGACTTTAAATTGAAACATATTAGTTTCTGGAAAGGAATATCGTTTTCGAGCAATATTTTTTTCATTAATTTTTATACTATAACGTGTTTGATAGTTTTATAGATAGGAAAAATATAATATAATTTTTGATTGAATTTTTTTTAAAAACGTGATAGAGATAATTTCACAATGTTTCAAAAATGTGTTTTATTTTTTTTTTTTT
>NW_006263386.1:1952536-1964718 GCF_000469605.1 Apis dorsata
TTCAATTTCTAATATCCATTTTTGGAGAAGAATTTTCGATGATATTGTTTCATGAATTTTTATTACTTTATTTAATATTTTATTTTATTACTTTATTATAAATATTTAATTCTGTCAAATAGAAAAAAATTTCATTGAATTATTTTCAATATGAATTTTCAATATGAATTTGTAGGAATAGAAAGTAAATGTACAGATAATTTTAGTTTTCATCATTGTAGGAATATTTTTTAATATTTTTTTAATTTGTTTAATATATGAATATTGAATATTCAATAAATTCTGTAAATATAAACAATGCAATTTTCAATATTATCATACCTATATACAATTTTTATATTTTTTCCAAAATAAATATTCAATTAATTATAATTCTCGATATTAATTTTTAGAAATTTTCGTAGTTTACATCATTTATTAAAATAATGTAATTGAGAAATAAGACAATTTTATTTACTATTTTTATAGATTAATTTATAGATTAGAAAAACGGTTAATTCAAAGATAAATTTAATATTTATAATTTTTTAAACAATCTATGAGAATTAGAACTAATTTTAGATTTGCCTATATCATTGCACACATTAAGTGCTCAAGTTTTTATGATGTATTTATTTTATATTTTCTTTATGTTAACATAAAATATAATCTAATTTGTAAGCAAACATAATTTAAAAGATAATTTTAGTTTATAATAAGCAAACAATGTATGGAATAAAATATCTAATATAGTGTATACAATATCCAAAACACAGTATTCAATAAGAGTGTACAATAATTGAAATATAGTGACTGGCTTTTGAGAATCAATAATGCCTAACTCTCAAAAAACTTTCTTTTTATTTTTATTATTATTTGAAACTATTTTAATATCGAATCTACAAGAATTTCTACTAACACTAATACAAAGATAATTGTTATACTTAAAATATATTAAAAAAATAAAAATGTTAATTATGAATTTTGAAAATGATATTTTAAAAAAGATATCATAGTAAAAAAAAAAAAATATATCCAATTTCAAATACATACAATATAATTTCTAATTTTACATAACGCCATCGTTGAACATGATATCACAGGATTTGGCCACGGTTAATGGTCAAGGATCACTCGGATTGGGCACATGGCGCCTGGTAACAGGAGAAAAAGCTCGCGAGGCGTTTGATGAGACTTTGTTTCACGGTTGATAATCTCTGTTTAAAGCGTTATCTAAAAATGAACTGGAATGTAGGCCGTGTCCACATTTAGCAGTCGCACGGAAGCCGCGAGCACAGAAAGGGTCGTTACTTCTGTGGCAGTAATCAGGTTAATGGAGTATCGTGGCCCACTTTATTTTTTCATCTTCATCGGCTTCGCGCATCTCTCCAACTTTGCTGCCTCCCTTTTTCCCGTTTCAAAGTCAATGATGCATTACCATCCAAAGATTTCGCCCACCTCTTGGAATCTTGGAGATTTTTTTTTCCTTATTTTTTTCTCCTTTTTTTTTAGAGATATGTGTATTGTCTTATATCGTCTATGTTTTAAAAAAGAAATAAAAATTTCAACCTTTCAAGAACTCTTAATTTTTCAAGAAAAGAAAGAGAGTATTTATAATAAGGATGTTGCTAAGGGACCTATCGTGGAATATATTATAGGCTATGATGAAATCAAATTAATTGAATTTATTGTGATCAATTAAATTTCTAAGAAATTTAAGAATAATGTAGATAGAGATAAAGATTCTTTAAAAAATTGAATTCATATCATATAATTGAATCGATATTTCAATCGATATTTTATTGTAATTTTCTGACTTTTTAATTTTTATTTATTATTTTTTAATTGATTCGTGTTTAAAGTGATACAGATTTGAAGTGATTTGGTTTTAATATTATCATTTAAATTTCAGAAATATATAATATAAATATATAATTTTTTTGTTAATAAATTTAGAAATGTAAAAGTATTTAAACATTGACATAGTAATGAAATGTAATGTAATGAAAAAAAAGATTAAAGATATAATAGATAATAGTATATGTAAAATAAAATATATTTTGTAAAAGGTTGCATAAAAATCTCTACTAAAAAATAAAGATCTAATTCTTAAGACTTCACATAATAGAAACAAGATGAAACAAAATAAATATAATACATTTTGTTTACAAGATAACTTCATACAAACAGTATAAAATAAGAAAAATGAATTCCAAACTTTTTTGAGATCTAAATAAATTATATAATCTCTTCTACACCATTAATCACATAATATTATTACATTTCTTACGAGCATCACATCCAAATCCTAATTTTCAAAACTACAAATACCTCAAAACGAGATAATATATCTTTCTTATTATCTTAATCAAATAAATTTCATCTTCAAAAAACATACAAAAATACCGTTATAATACATTTATAAAAATGTATCTAAATTTTAAATTCTAAACTCACTACAATTGATTCTACAATTGGATACAATTTCAATTGTGTCCCATTAACGATAATTTCCTTTAAAACTGGTGATGTTTAATTAGAGTTCGAGTACGTCAGCGAATTTTCACGGAACCGGAAAACACGGAGGAGGATACTCGGGGATCCTGCCAGTGTGTCGAATGTCTCGTGAGTAGGGGAGGGCAGACGGTATTCCGAAAACTGAAGCCAGGGAAGGGCGATTCCTTTCGTTCTACGAAGGGTAGGAAGAGATTACGTCGGCAGGCTCGTTTCGCTGAGTGTTCAGTTTGCTTTGGGATATCGGCTTCACCCTCGCGAGTTTGCCGAAAGCTTTGTGCTGGTCAAGCCAATTGTGACGTCCTCTCCTCCATCCATCGTATCCCTGACGAAGAGGAACACGATGGAGAAAAGTGTCCTCCCCCGTGAAACAATTCTTCACGTTCAATCTCATTGTCTTTTGTTGGTGCTATTTTACGCATGCGCGCTGGAAAAAATGCAAGAATCGAGGAAGAGAATTGTAAGAGGCTTGAGTCTTTTTCTATGATGAACGATCTGTTTGGCTATCGAATTCAGAATTAATTCGAAATTTTGTTGAAGTAAAATTGATATTTGTTTATTCTATCATTGTCAAGCAAGAAGAATCCAAGGAAAAGATATAAAATAATTCAATGTATGAGAATGTATGTTATATGTATATTTAGACAAAAAGAAAAAAAACAAAAAAAATTTGTGAATAAACATAAATATATTTATATTTTTTATCTTCTAAAATAAATAGATCGGAATTAAAAATATCGATTAATTATTTCTTAATATAAAACTTCATAAAGATTAAACAGAGATAAGAAATATAAAAAAAATACGAATAATTAATTTGTTTCTTAATTTTTTCAATAAATGTATATCTATTAAATAACATTTGAAAACGATTTGAATGGATTAGATTCACACGAAGAAAAATTTCTTGACTCGAAAGGAATAAATAATTTTCTCTCTTTTTTGGAAAATGTACATAAAATATTTTTATCATGTTTCATAATCAGTAAATCGTGTTTTTAAGTTATATTATTTTGAAAAATGTACTAAATCAGTTATTATAATCATAGCGGTTTAAATAAGATAATCTGATAATTAGAAGTCGTAATATGCTATTTCTTATATATTTTACTAAAATTATGTATTATAAATGTAGAAATAAAATTCTCTATTTTAATATCAAGTTCCCTCAACAAATTTGTTTTTGCAATATAATTTTTTCATTTTTTTCTTCTCTTTCGTAAGTTCGTAAAGCTTCGTAATTCTACTTTTGACTTTATGATCCTACTTTGACTCATTTAGAAAATATTAATTAAGATGATTTTAAGATTTTAAGATTCCACATACACATTCAACATTAAATTAAATTTCTGAAAAATAAAAATAAATAATAGTCTGAATATTCTAATATTATAATAAATAAATAATTTTATAATATTAATTTATATTAACTAATATTATAAAAAAAATTAATAAGACAATGAAAAAAAAATAATATTCGTCAGATTTGAATGAAAGCAAAAAAAAGAGAAATTTTTGGAACAATCTATATACAAATATATCGGCGAATTCTTTTATCTTCTTATCTTCATATTCTTATCTGTTTTCTGTTTTCAATGTTTTTACTATCGAGAATGAGATATCTCGATTCCACGAGATATCTCGTGTCACAATTTTCATTATTATTATGAAGAAGAAAATTTTACAAATTCTTTTAATGCAAAATATTTCATCCGAAATTTGCGATAAAAAATTCATTTAAGATATTTTTAAGATATTTTACAATAGCGATCAAATATAGTAAATTAAGAATATTTTTGCAAAATAATTTTTATATTATACGTATTATATTCATTTTATATATGTAATATGAATTATTAAATTATGTTATATATTATAATATATGCATATATTAATATGTATCTATTAGTAGTCAAAAAAAAATATAAGTATAGTAAATAAATTATAATACTTACTATATACATATATTTTATACCATAATATGAATTATATTGATAATCTAATGATAATTTTTCGATCTAATAAAAGTAATCTGTGAAATTTATATTATAGTAGTTTTTGACATTGTTTTCTTCGATTTCTCGAAAATTTCTAAATTTCAAAAAGTTTCATAGAATTAATAATTATTTCTTTTTTACTTCGGCATCTATCCGCATTTCCTTAACTGGAGTACTTTCCGGTAGTTTCCGCTTCCGTGAATTCGAAATTTCGTTGCTTGCAGGCACAACCATGAGATTCACACAGTGGATTGTCGATTAACCGGATGGATTTTACGCTTCCTCGATTCCTCGAAAATAAAATAAACTCTTCTTTTAATTCGTTATTGTGCTAAACCAAGTCGTTTTTAATTATTTTCTCGATTAACCGTGTAATGGTCCTTGAATTTTAAGTATGTCACTTTTATTATTAAAAATAGAGTGGATGTAATAACTGCGTCATTATCTATTTTACTCAATAAAAATATAATGTATAATCTGATAATAATGCACATAATATTATATAATAAATTCTTCTGAATTAATTAGGAAATTTAAAATTTACATATTAATACAAGATTATAATTTGGAGTTTCACTTAAGAAATTTAAAATAAAATCATCAAAATTTATATTAAATTTATTCATTATAAACGAAGTTTGCTAAATAAATATAATAATACAAAATATTGAAACATTCCATTTTAAAGATTCCATTCCAGAGGGCACGTATAAAACAATAATATATAAAATTCTTGTCGTAGTTTATTCATTATAAATTGTACCAATTTAAATTCGCATTAGACAAAGCGAGATGGAGATAGAGTACATGCATTCATAAGTTGATATTTTAAAATAGCTTTCTTTGTATCTTTTGTACTTTCCAGTTTTCAGATATTATATTAATTTTTATGTAAATTATCATATTTGATATAATATTACAATTTTAATATAAATTGTAAAATATAATTACAATATAGATTCATTTTTTAATCATAATCATGATTACGATTCTTGCATCATTATGAAAGAATCATTACCGATATATTTAATTTCTTATTCCAATTTTATGTTATATTTTTTTCTAAAATTAAGAAATCAAAAAAATAAAAATTCAAGAATTATTGCAATGTTAAACGAATCGTTTTACAATTATTATCCTACGCTTATTGATTCCATATTGAATTTCTGATCCGAAACAAACTTGGAAAATGAAATTTCATGATCATATTTCACGTCTCAGATTCACATCCATCGTAAATAATGGCTAAAAAAAGAAAAAAAAAAAGAAAGAAAGAGAAGGGATGCTTAAAAGCAAGGATCGTGCAATAGGCTTGAACGAACTTCGAGATCCTTCGTTATTATATTTCATCTTTCATGCATGAGAATTTTCGTTCGCTTTAGCCTAGTTTTCATGGCAAGTTTCTCTTGCTCTATTCCTATCTTTCTATGTTAACAACTCGAAAGATCAACAACGTTGAAAGTTCGATACATCGAGATTAACGAGACGATTAGAGCGACGTATTTCTGAAATTAAAGGAATTAGAATTATAGCCACATAATCCGCTCTTCGATGATACATACCAAAAGAAATAGGTAGTATTTATGTATTAATCGTATAATTATGTATTAATTATGTATTTATATATTTATGTAAAGTAATCGCGGAATTTGTGTTTTACTTTCTTCTTTCGAATAGATTTATATTTATATTTGATATGGATTAAGAAACAAACTGATCGTTTGCAAAATATATATTTTTTCAAAATTGGAAATAAAATTAATATAGGGAGAAAAGATACATCGGTGAAGAATAAGTTTTTTTCTAAATATTTTGCATAAGAATTAGTAGAAATAAAAAAATACAAAAAAAATTGCGAATGATTCTTTTTTAATTTTTATCAATAAATGTAAATCTGAGATGATAGAAGTTGAATTTCTTACTTTATATTTGATATGAGGATATTGAATTTTCTAATGGAAATTTCTTATAATTTTATTTATATATATTATATTATTTAAATATGTTATATATATTTTAATAGCTTGAGTATTACTTTAAGTATCTCACTTATATTAATATTGTTAATGATAGAAAAAAATTATTTAATATGATAAGCAAATAAAATTTTTTGAGATTATGTTTGTCGAGATTTTATAGACATCAATATCTTTTTTTAAAAATAAGATTTTTATTATCATAATAAATTCAATAATTCAAAGTAAAAAAAATTCGGAATACAGTCAATCTTTCTAAAACATGTTAATTCATTCTGTATTGTATCGAAATTGTATTAAATGAAATCTAATTAATACAAATCAGAAAAATATTAACAATAAGTTTATTGTTATTAAAACGATGATAATTCTAAGTTTTATTTAACACGATTATATGAAATGAAACTTTAAAATTAACTTTAAAATTAATTAAAAAATTTAAAATTAATTAATTATATAAGTTTTATTATATAACATTATAAATAAATTTATTAAGTCATTATAAGAATTATCGTAATTTTTGTACTCTGTTGGAATCGTGCTATAAGAGGATTAATCATATTTAAGAATAGATACGAATAATAAAACTGAACAAAAAAATTGCACGAAGCAAAATTTATTTAAAAAAATATTCGAAATGATGTTCTTGGACAGATATCTGCAGCTTATGAAAAATTTCATAAAGGGATTATAAATTCAATTTCTTTGATGGAAAATATTATGAATGTGAAAAAAAGTGTAGTCAAAAAAATTGAGGGATTAAAGCTGGCTTAACATTGTTTATGAAAGCTGCTTTGTTAAAGAAAAAAAAAGAACTTGAACAGAATAATTTTCCAATGGAATGCGCTTGCCAACTTTCATCCTGATGAGAACTTTTTTCGTTGGAACATTATTGAGTTGTTTAAACTCTGGGATTTCTGATCAAATATTTATACGGTTCATTTGCTTGTGTTTGACGTGGTTTAATCGTGATTACATTATTTTAACAATATTTTATATTTATTATTTTACTTTTTTCATTCGCCGATGAGCAATGAATTGAAAATAATATTAATGAATTTTGAGCAATAAGATTATTGATTTTATAAAAAATAAATTGTTATTTCATTAGAATTTAATTTTATTTTTATTCTGTATATTCATATATACATAGAATATATTATTCGTCATTTTTTAATTTCAATTACATAAACATTTTTAAAATGTTAAATTAAGTTACTTATTCTTATTCAAAATTGATCGTACATCACTTTAATAATACATTATTCGTATCAATTTATTTTATTTTCATTTCTGAACAGTAAACAGATTTTATAAATTTACAAATATTCTTTAGATTATTATTATTATTATTAGAAGATTATTATTATTATTCATTATTATTATCATATCATTATTAATCATTATTTATATTTTTATTAATACATTATTTTAATAACACATTATTAGCATATAATTTCCTTTTTATTTTTTTAAAAAAGATTATTTTTTAATAAGAAAAATTTCTTATCTATTTGATCTAATTCTTTTCATCGATTTTCGAAATTATCATTTTCCATCAATATGATGCATAAATGAATGAAACTAGCAAGACTACTTGGCATAGAGGAAATTTCGATGGAACAAACGAATTGAAAATTACGCATACGTAAGGGACGGTGAGCTAAACTCTGAAACTCTTTGAATATTACAAAGTATGGATGATTTATCAAAATCTAAAATGCTAAGCAGTTAGTATCTCTGTTTGCATAATTGTACGAAGCAATGTAGCCTCTGGATGCAGTCATGAATTCATTATTCGATACTATTGTAGAAATTTAAAAGCTATGTAGATCTTTTGAATCCTGATTTACATGAGAAATTATTTTTTTTTAATAATTTATAATAATATATATTTATTCAATAAATATTTATCAATTTTTATATATTCAAAATTTTTATCAATTTGTATATCGTTATAGTTTTCGAAAAAAATTAAAAAGATCAATTAAGGGAATAAAATCTTAAATTAAAGGAATAGGAAAATTATATATTTTTTTAAATTATAAAAGACATTAAGACGGTTTTAAAAACGATACTTGTTTTTATTTATTAGTAAGATTCCAAATTTCAAAAAAATCTTGGTTATAAAAATCCAAGTAAATTTATTATCTACAGATTTATTCACAAGAAAAAAATTTTCACGAAAAAATTATCAATAATATTAAGTTTATAACAATAAATATTTATTACATTTCCCTAATAAATAACTATTAAAATTTATTCCCTAATAAATAACTATTAAATATCTATTAAAATTTTTAATATTAATCCAATTGCGCGGTTTCAATAATCTCTCAAAACTTTCAAGATCGTATTAAAATAAAATTTATGACATCTTTTAAAATATCACTCTCTCTTTAAAATTGCTTACTTTGCTTGCTATTTTTATCACTTTATATCAAACAAAAAATTTCAACACTAAATATAATCTACAGAAATTAATCCACAATATTCATATTTAATTCGAATCATGCGAAACACAATGGCCAGGACACGTTCGTATTTAAATGGAAACCGTTCCATCAACAAATCAATTTTCCACAAGGCGTTCGTGAAAGAAGACCAATCGATCGATCCAAGATACAACAAGAGCACGGCAAACAAGGGTTCTGTTTAATTAAACACCTCGTTGCCTTGCCAAGCGTTCAAAGCACCCGCACGGCCACGCGAAGCGCAAACACTCGAAACACAGAGGGAAACGTTTTCGCATCGATTTGCGAGAACCGCACGCAAGAAGACTACATGCTTTCGCGAAATTATTTCGACAAGATTGTAGCAAATTGAGGAAACTCGATTTGAAATAATAATAATGAATAGAGAAAACTTGTACAAAACTATATTGTGTTTGGTTCATGTTAGGCTCCAAAATTTATGTAATTTAAATATTCTGCCATATATATATAGTTAAAATATTTTATTTAGTATTCTATTATAATTCAAGATATATTAAAATGTTTAAAGTTTTATATGGAAATATATCTTTTGATTTGGAAATAAAATAAGAAAAGTTTTCTAACATAAAAGTTTTGAAAAATAACAGATAGTATCTGATTTAATACTTTATAATTCAAGATATATTAAAATACTTGAAATTCTATACCTTTTTCAACTTTGAAATAAAATAAAAAAAAATCATATGAACGATCATATGAATCATTTATTTTCTTTTTCTTTTTTTAAATTTTCATAAACATAAAAGTTCTGCAAGTAATATAAATATATCTCGTCATTTGAAGTTAAAATATCTGATATTTTATTAAGATTCAAGATGAATTAAAATGAAGCTCTTTTTAACTTTATAATTAGAAAGCTTTGTAGATTTAATTTAAAATTAAATCTTTATTTTTTTCAACAAATATAGCGCAAAAGAAGTTATAATTTTTAGTTTCAACTATTTCAAATCATAGATATTATATCTAAAGAAAAGAATATATAACTTTAATTGCCTCTTAAAATATTGTAATTATCTCCCTACAAAGCCTCAATCAATAAGTATCAACATCTGCACAAGATTTTTCTTTTTCTAAATATTTCACATTTATTTTTTAAAATTCAGAAATGCGCAATACGATTTTAATTTTTCAACGAATATTAAAGTACATTACAGACAAAGTACCATCTTAATCGATGAAATATTAAAAAACTGACTGCTCAAGCGGCTGATGGATACTTTTGTTCTTGATTTCCGCATCTCATCAATCCTCTTGGGGTAAATCACGAATTAATCTGAGCGACTGTAACAGGCTCGATGATACGAGGGGTGGTTTAACATCGTAGAGAGTGAAGGCTTGTTGGGCCAGGTACGGTTAGTTGGAGCGAGGCGGAAGTCATAAGGGGAAGCAGGGGCTGGCATTGTCTTCCGGAGGCAAGGAGGTTCCACGTGCTGTTGGCAACTTGGGTAATTATGTCGTGTCCGCGACTCCAGCCAATCCTGTCACATGAAATTGCAACCCGACACCGGTCCTTCCCTACCATTCTGAAACCTGCTGCTATGACGTAATATACATATAGAGGACAGGAGAAGATTGGACCAAATGCGAAAATAAAAAGGATAGAGTTTTTTTCGCTTGAGGATTCATTTTTGAGAAAATCAAATTTGAATTGAGAATTATAAATAAGGAAAAATTCTCGATTATGTAAGTGGATTTTATTAATTGAAAAAATTAATTGGAAAGTTATTATAAAATTTTATTTTATGATTCGAATAAATACAGTGTAATTTTTTATTTTTACGTTTTCCTGTAAAAGGAAATTATCATTTTCTTTAATTGTTATTTATCAATTGTTTGTAACATTCCTAAAATATATGTACATATGTAGTATGTCGAATAAAATTATACATAAGATGATATATTTGAGAAACATCTTTGGAGATTCTAGAAATACCAAATCAAACACAAAAGAATGTTAAGGCTTATTTATTAAATTATAAGAGCTTTTTGTCTCTATTTTATACAAACTTTAATTATCATGTTTATTAACTTAATAAATAAGTCTGAAACGATATTTTTGTATATTAAATTTTATTAATTGCCAAATTTATCTTATTCTTTAGAATCTTTTAAAAATGTTTTGATTAAATATATTAACATTTTTTATATTGTTGATTATTTGATACAAATATACTGTATTTCTGTATTTAAATTATCATATTATATTTATTTAATTTATCATTATATATATTGTTGATTATTTCTTAGATATACTGTATTTAAATTATCATATTATATATTTAAAAATAAGAATTTCAAGAAAAATATTTATTTTACATTTTTTCTTATTTTTACATAGTATAACAATCTTTTTTTCGCTGATTTTCTCGAAAGCGAACATTTGAACGATAAAAATATTATTTTTTTCCCCACATATATAGAATCAACTCTTTTCTCCGTATTTTATACTCGTTGCTTTCAATTAAGCCTTTTATTCGGCACCCTCCTGAAAATTGCCCGCTCCTGAATCGACCTACTGAATGGTCCATGTTTTGAAAACAGGACGATTATGGTTATTAAATGGTCGTCCCCTTTTTATCCCAGCTTCTACCCTCGCGCATCTACCGGCGATATTAAAATCGTGTAGCCAATCCCCAACTCTATCGAGAAGAAGGGGGACAAATTTTTCCAATGTGGAATGGAACTCGATTAACGAAATTGGACGACGACGTCGCAGGTGCTGTTAATGATGACTTATTTTGATTGGTCGCGTGGAATATTGCCACTTACTTGAGCTTCAACTCAGAAGGGACATTTGCCAAGCAATTCCATTTAAATAGAAGAGAAATAGGAAAGGGGCCATTCTTAGACCACCGGCAATATTTTCGAATGGTATTTCTCAGCTCTTGTTGCAACCCTTTTTTTTCAGATACGAGACTGTAATCATTGAAAAAATTAGTTTAGGAGAATGATCGATTCTAATATTCGATATATGTATTATTGGCCAAAAGTATTTTATTTCTGACAAGATATATTTTGATTTCGAAATTATGTAAAGGATAGAAAAATCTGCAACGATTAATATATCATCATATTAATTTGAAGAATGGATCAATAAAGAATTATAATAACAAAGAGAATTTCTTTACTATTTCAGAAGCTGTATTTTTCAGAGATTGTTTCATTTATTATTATTTACCATAATTATTATTAACTACTATTATTTATATTATATATATATA
>NW_006263386.1:1965041-1976993 GCF_000469605.1 Apis dorsata
TATAAAAATAAATACAAAGAGACTGAACCTATATCAATAATGGATAAAAATATTAATTTATTCTTTAAAAGTATAATAAATATAATAAATTTCTTAAAATTGGATCAAAAGTTTTAAATTTTTTTATAAGAAGAATTAGTTTAATATATATAAAAAAAATGTTTGAAAATGGATTTGGACATGATCCAAAATGACAGGTTTTTTTCAGAAATATTTTCGTAATAAATCTAAAAATTTTTTACATTTTTCGATTCCTGTCGTTTGTTTCTGCATCAACTGATTTCGATGAAATTTTGAAACATATGTGCTGAAATAAATCTATAAATCTCAAATATACTGTAGATATAAATCTACAAAATGTATGTTTCAAATTTTTATTACAAGCTCAGGTAAAGACAGTTTTTATTTTTTTTTTTTCTTTTAAAAAATTTTTTTTATATGTAATCCTTTTAGTAATATCCTTTTATCTTCTCAAAAAAAAATTCAAATCTTTTCCAATATTAAAAAACTTATTCGAATTCTAATTGATAGATTTATATTTTAGTATTTTTCACAATGGAATATTCTTACTATTATTTTTAATAGGATCTTTCGTTTCATTAAGCTTTTTATATATATTCATTACAAGAAAATAATCCTCTTAATTTTTGTTACTTTGGAGGATCTAATCTCTATTAATCTGGAAATGGATTAAATAAATTTAATTCTATTGATCGATATACATATAGCAATATGTCTTTTCCATTCTTTACCATTCTATTATTATTTTATTATGCTGCTCTAAATAATTTTCATTGTGTTTCTTGTTACAATTGATTGTTACATGTTCTACTACTATCATCCAAAATAAGATAAATTGTGATAATTAATATTAGAAATTAACATTAAGTTCTATTAGATATTTATATATAATATACAATCCTTGAATTAATCCTATTGCAAAAAATATAGCGGTCAAACTTAATCTAATTTCTTTGATCGATTTGGATTATTGCGATGTGCTATAGAACTTGATAATCGTTGAATTTGCTCGTTCTAATCATCTAGGATTAATTTTTTTGTGATTCCTTTGACGAAAAAATTATATTCGAGATACGAAAGTGAGTTTTTCTTTTTTTTCTAAACTAGAAACTGGGTCAAAAGATGTTTTTAAATGGAACGGCGACATTCTGAAAGCTTCCTAGAAGGCAAAAGTTGATGGCTGGATCCAGTGTCAGAGTGTGAATCACGTTTTATACCTTTCGTTTTCTTTTCTCACTTTTCCCTTTTTCTTTTCTTCTCTCTCTTGAATACTACGAAGATCCTATCTTTTGAAAGGAGCAATCGAGTTAATCGTCGCTCGAATTTCGAAGTCCTAATTATGCGTACTGGATGGAAATCCAACTAGTCGGTTTAATTACTCCCGATAATCGAGTAGATCCTTCCTAACCTCCTTCTCAAAGGATCCTGCAGAACAGATTGCACCGACTCGAGGTGCTATTCTCGACATCGAACCGGAAATCAGAGAATATAAATGAGAGACACCTTCGAGGCGCCATGATTCCTGTTTGAGTAGAACTTTCTCGTTGGAATGTCGAGAACAAGATTGCTTGAATTATTTCGAAATTCTCGAAATTTTGACGAATCTATTTTTTAACAAATCTTGTAACTTTTTAACAAATTTATTTTGAACTTGTCTTGTTCAAAATTTATCAATTTTTCAAACTCTTGAAATTTTTTTGCTTTCTCAATTTATTTATTAAATTATTATTTTTTAAATTCATATAATTAAATTAAATTATAAGTCTGCTTAATAAAGTAGAGAATAAAATTGCTTGAATTATTTCGTATCTTCGAAGTTTTGAAATTTTTTAAACTTGTATAAAATTAAATTAAATTAAAAGATCTTTGTATTTTGAAAATTATTATATTATATATTATATATATATAAAAAAAAAGATTAGATATAGATAAATATATTTTATATTATATATTATGCTTTTAAGATTAAAATTTAGATTTTAGTTAGGTTAGATTTAATGTTTAGATTAAATTACTCAAGTTTAATATAAGTTTAATTTAGCTAGATTAAATCAGATAATAACAATAATTATTATTTTATTTAGAGTTTTATAATACATTGTTATATTACTTAATATCAATTTAATGATAATCTAAAATAAAAATTCGATTTCATATTTCTATGAATTAGTTTAGATTTTATTTAAACTAAATAAATAATAAATAATAAATTTAATATTTTTTATGAAATCTATAAAAGGACATTTAAACATTTTTTATCAATAATTTAAATAAATAATGAGTAATGATTAAAATCTTCTGATCAATAAAAATAATGGCTTCTGTAATCAAAGTATGTCAAAATCAAAATTATTAGAGTTGATTCTTTTAAATTATATAATATCTAACAATTTTGTAAAAGATATTAAAATATTATTAATATATAATAAAATAAATAATTAATATTTTTATTGATATTTCGAAAACTAAAATCAAGCAATAAATATATGTTTAAGGAAAAATTATTCAGAATCTTGACATACATTTCAAGGTCAAAATCTGTGATGAGGAGTTCCAACTTTTTTAATAATTTTCCAACTTTTTTTTTTTTTGAAACATTTACTATTACTTTCGTAATCTTATTCCATTTTCCAGATAATTTTTGGATTTTTCGACAAATAATATAATGTTCATATAATGATCGATATTTTTTTCTTCTTGCAACGTTCGAAAGTGAATTTAAAGTAGATTTGAAATGAAATCATCTGAATGAATGATAGTCAAATGAAATCGGGCTAAGGGAATAATTCGCATGCAGAAGGAATTCTTGATCCAAACGATATTTCTTTGAAATAAGATGTGATATCATTCCTTTCATATCTCATTAAATGAAATTCACGAATCTTTGAATCAGATTTATAAATGATTTAACGTAAAACCAAATTATACTCTAAACTTAACAGAGTTGCATATGTAATTGATACAATGAGATGTATTAAAATGAAAAATATAATGAAAAGGAATATTCTTTGATGTTACTTGAAACTTTATGAAATAAGAGAAGCGAAGCGAAGATTACAAGGTTCGATAATTCATTTAAAATTAAAAGATTAATTTATAACTATGTTAGAATGCTGCAATTATTCTTATAGCGGGGCCATTACAGGTTGAACATAATGGAACGTCAGAAATTACACGCAACATCAAGCCATTGCCATGGCAACGGCGTTGGCTTCTCTGTGGTCACTACATAAACTAAAGCGGGTGGCTTGCAGGGGTGGAAACTCTGTCCAGGGGGTGGCTTTACTACTCCATAAATCGCAAGACATCGGGTCGGCCGTGTTTGTGACATTATCGAATTCAGTGTGCAACCAGATATTTATTACACGTGCAACAATTTACAACCACGCTCTATTCATTTCTTATTAGAAAACTTTTTTGTCTTCCAATTTCTGGAAATTGAAAAATATGTTAAAAGAAAAAAACCGTACAATATATATATATATGTAATATTTTATTTTTAAATTTATTTAAAAAAATAGAGAGAAAGATTGATTTTTTAGAATTTTCCTTCGGTAACAAATATTTTTATTTGATTATATATTGATTATTATCGTTATAATATATGTGCAAATATGAGAAGTTTGTAAAAATAAAGTTTCTAAAACCCATAGATTATATTATAAAACTAGAAAAAGAATAAAGATTTTTGATAACACACATAATAAGAAACATTATATAAGAAAATTAGCAAGCAGAAACTTAATAAATATATATTGCTTTAAGTATTTTTCATTATTATTATTCAAATTATTAATAAAAAGACAAGAAACATATTCAAACTTCGATTTTAATTTTTGTTTGCACTATTTTTCAGTTACTTTTCATTATTCTATTCTTATTTCTCTATTCTATTATATTATATTATTGTATATACCCAATTTCATTTTATATTTATTTACTCTGTTTCTTATTAATTAATTATGAATCAATTGTACAAATATACCATTCATCATAAAAATTAAAGAAAAATATCCTTATCGTTTATAATTGTTTAAAAAATTATTCTAAGAAACGATTAATATGTATTTTCTTAAATATCAAACATTCGTTTTGAGATCAAAGTCAAACAATCTTTGAATCGATACCTCTTGAATTTGAATTATTTAACGATTCAAGTCATTCCTAAGGGATACGTGTGTTCTATCACAGTTTAGAGTAAACCATTCGCTTAGTATAATGAATACTAATACGCCTCTTGCATCGAGCTAAGACTAGATAAAGGAGACTGACATCCCTTGTTAGTTTGTCGTTGATTGAGCAGGGTATGCCGGAAGAGGCGAAACTTTTAATTAGTTACTGATCCCTCGGACAATATAATTCCTTTCTGCGGAAGGGGAGCATGACAGAAATAAATTGAAATTGCTTCACTCTTACTGATTTAACATACTTTTGGCTAATTACTTTGGCTTAACGATTGAGAAAAATCGTTCCAATCGAACGACTAAATTCTCTAGTCTTCTAAATGGATCACCTAATTTAACCGATCCAACAATTGTCCGACAGGGGATGAATATTTTTCTATTGGATAATTGATTTTTCAGATAATTTTAAAAATCCAGAGATAATCTTCTATTCTATGGATAAATTTTGGAGAATCTATATTATCAGATTATATATAGAATTATCGGATTATTTAAATTGGTTTTCGTAATTATTAAAATTGTAAAAACTTTTGCAAATTAACATTGATTTTTGTAATGCTTAGAAAATGAAATATCATAATAAATATATAAAAATATATATATATATATACAGAATATATAACAAATTTCTTATATGTTTAAAATTTTACTAAGATAATTGTATAATAGAAAATTTGTTATAATATATTTTATATATTTATATATGTATATATTTATGCATACATTTCATGTTAGTAATTCTAATTTTCTAAAATTTCTTGTCATTATTAATTATTTATTTTTGATAATATTGATAAATCTAGTTTTTTAAATATATTATTAGCGTTTAATATTTTTGATAAATTAATTTTTAATTTAGTTCAAATTTAATTCTGATTTTTTTAAAGATTATTATTGCGTATTATTTATTTATTGTTATTAATGACTAACTTTTGGATTATTAGTATTATATAGAATTTCTTTAACTCCATAAATATGAATATAAATTTGTGTATTAGTTAGAATTTATAATCTGTTAATTCATTGATATTGTTGCATAGAAGAGCTTTAATGATAAATTAAAACGTCTAATATTTTTCTTGTATTTTTAATTCCACAGCGTTTAAATTTTAATTAATAAGAATCTTAAAAGATTTTCGTGTATCTTGACGAATAATATATATATTATTTTTTAATAGATTATACTTCAGAAATACGCATGAGCTCTACTTTGTGAAATAAAGCTAAATCGAATAGACTATGGAATATTATCTATTCAAAGGAGTTATCTGGAACATCAACCAACAATCCCTTTTAGTCTCATATTCCTTTGTGCATTGCATTATTCTTTATCTTATTTTTCACCTGTGTCATTATTTATCTCAAAAACCTCTTGATATTTTCATAGAGCAGAAAACTGTTGTACAGGAAAGTTCTTTATCATAGCTGACAGTTTCCATTAGGAATACTAATTTTATCTTCTTTGTTCCTCTTTGCAATCCTTTCTACCCATTTATGTTTCGAATCACTCGAAGCGATCTCTACTTAGTTATGCAAGCGTATATCGATGAAAATGGCGATTGTTCCAATTGTTAAGCTAATTGTAATTCGTCCAAATCCACGTTAACCTCCTGCATGCAAGAGATGGTTTAACATTCAGCCTTCGATGCTATATCTTTTGACGAGCGGAATAGAAGGAAGTGGAAACGCGCAGAACTCGTGGAGAACTTTCCTCGAATTAATCCGCTTGAAGGATCAAGGCCTTTGATGCGTTTCGAAATCCTCAGCTGGGACACGTTGAGACATTTTTCATGGAAAACGAAGCGTACGTACGCATTCCTTCCCCTATGAAATTTATTAAATTTCTAACTATCTGTGTCACTTTTCAATCCTTGATTCCGCGAAAGAGTAACAGGAGTAGCTTTAATTATTCGAGGTAATTAAATCTGAATAACTTTAATCATCTTATTCAAATTGTTCGTTGGAAGTAAAATAAAATATTATAGTGATATGTTGTACGAAATATTCAAAATGTTATTATTGCATTGATGGAAGATACTTTGAAAATTTTATTTAAAATATTTTTCGAAATTCTATTAATATTACTAATGTAATTATTTGAAGATTTTCTTTAATTTTCGTGATTTTAAAATATATATCTTGACATAAATCTTGTTATTGTGTTATTAAATATTATCCATCGATATTTAATTATTATTATTAAAACATAATTTTTATTTAATTGCATTATCTTGTAGAATTATTTGAAATAATTATTACAAATTTTTCGTGCATGCTATCAATTAAATATATTACATCAATTAAAAAACTAAAAATTAGGTTAGAATTTTGAAAAAATAAAAATTCTTTCATGAAAAATTTGCTTTCTTTGTACAATAAAAATATTCTAAATTAAAAAATTTACAAATTTTAAAAAATTATAAAATTTATCCTCAATAAGAGAGGAATATGAAAGCAATTAAAAAATCAAAAAATTTTTCGAACGTTTCGAAATACTAAATATTTAAATTAATTATAAAAAAAATAAAGAGAATAGCAGCATATCTCTAATAATATTCCATTAAAAAATTATCCTAAAAATAAGAAAAATACAAAATCTTCATTTATCATTGCATGGATTAATTTCCAAAAACTTTTGATTCACGTGAACACAAAAGGAGAAGGGATCATCGATCTCGTTGAAAAGTAATTAACCGTTGTCATTATCGCTAAGGTGACGACATTGATATTCGGTCATTAGAGTTTCTACGAACGGAACTAACTATATCAGAGCTTCTCTGTGAATTCTCCTGGACACATTTATGGACAAGATAATGGCAGAATTGTCAGAGGGGAATAGGATTGCGATGGGCTAGCGCGAATATTCTGTTATAACTGCGAGGAAACCCGCAGGATCCGGCTGCGGCGATCCTTGTATTATCCTCGATGCATTTCTACGTGTTAGGATTGAGACACAGAGATCATTGCCATAATCGTGGGACGTGCATACAAGATAGCCATCGTGGAACGAGTGATTTGATATTTCGTGGATCGTCTCGGTTTAGAAGAGCTTTTAACTTGATGAACGATTTGGAAACGATTAATTTGAATTTGTGTGAACGATTTGAGTAATGATTTAAAGAGCATATGTATATGTATTTTTGAATCCTTGTTGTTTAACAAAAATATCGGAATTCTATTTGATTCTAAAAGATTTTTAGTAGATTGGAAATATTAAAATGAAATATACAGTGAAGATACAGTGTATTGATAGTTTGACGATTTTTTGTATTTGGATAATTAAATTATTTATATATTTGTATAATTAAAACATATTGCATTTCTATTTCTAATATAATTTGTAAAGCATTGGGGAAAAAATGATAAAAATACTTTATATGTGTGTACTCTATTTCGTTATACATATATATCTATTCAAAAATTTATTATATTATTGTATTTGGTTCACAATAGTACAAAAATGAAAAGAAAAACTTAAAAAATACGATGGAATATTTACTTATTTTCATATTTTTAATGCAATATAATTTTTTATAATATATGCTAATTAATAAATTATTTAAAATAAAAATTAATTTTATTTATTAAGAAGTATTTAGAATTATTTATTTATTTATTTAGAATTATTTAAGTATTTTAATTATTAGAATTATTAAAAAATAATAAAAAAAGAAGTAAAAAGAGATATGTGTTAAATTTAGAACTTTATTCTTTAGTAATTAGTTATGGAAGTTTATAGCATTCTTCTTCGAATTATATTAAAAATTGTGAAAAAATTATCTCACGAATGAATTTTTCAAACTTTGATACTATTAAGAAACAAGAACCGTTTGAGAAATATTCAAATACATTCTTATTTAATTATTTAATTTAATTTAATTATTTATTACATTTTTATTTAATTATTAAATTAATATTTACCATAAAAAATTCTACATATTCTAAAATCTTACGTTATTATTCATTATGCATATAGTTTTAACCGATTTAATGTTTGATTATTAAATAAAGTTAATTTGGAGATTTGAAGATTTTTAAATAATATTCCACAAATTTGTTTCTTTATAATTTCATCACGATCTTGAAAACTTGATCTTCGTGAATCGTTTCATAGAATATTTAATTTCTTACTTTTTTCACGGTGGATTAATTTTTCAATTTTCCTTTTCGAGTTTATATCCAATATTTATAAGACCAGAATGCTGGATTTGCTCTTGAGATTTCCACAAATTTTCACTATAAATTTTTATGTATAAAATCTTTTGCTCGTAAAACGAACAGATGCAATAAAAAAAAGTTTAAGAAGATTATTCAAATAGCAGAGATAAATGTTTCGAGTCACCTAGAATGTGTAGAAAACTTTCAAATATTGGTTTTGATTTTACGAAAAAATCCTCGCTACAAGTATTTGTTAAAAATACCTTTTTTTGACACAATATGATATATCTCAAATTTGTGTGCAGTTTTTGAAGTGCAATTTTGAAGTGCAATTTTTATATCAAATTCAGCCAACAGTTGTTAAAAAAGAAAGAAAAACACATACTTTTATTATTTTTATATTGGAACATGTACTGGCTAATGTGATTATTTTAATTATTTTTTTTTATTAATGGTTTGATCAGAATTGTTTTTATTGTCGTTAATTTTAAAAAAAACTGACGATATTTGATTTTTTCTATATTTCTTTTTTAAAAAATAAAGATTTATTTTGGATATTAAGAGATGAACGTTATTTATTTGTTATTGCTATTTGTTTCTTGAAGTAAATAATTATCTAAAAAATGTTGATTTCGATAATTTTACTATTATTATTATTGTTAAATTTAAATTATCGAATTGCATGGATTGTATCTTTACATGAAAAAAGCGATTATCATTTAATATTTATCGAAATTCAAGAGTAAGCATTCTTTCACTCGATAAAAATGAATAAAATAATAATATAATAAAATATAGTGTACATAAAAAAAGTTGAAAGTGAATTTGACAATTTATTTAAAAGAATTCATATTATAGAAAATCAAATATATTAAGTTTCTTCGAAATTTTGTTATATATTATCGATTCATTAATAACAAAAATTTGGCTATATTAAATGATTGATATATTTATGAACATTTAAAACAAAAAATTTCTATTATTTACATATTTTCATTAAAGAAAATTATTTGTCAAACGTCAATTATTGTCATTTCGATTCAATCGGAACACATTACTCGTCCTTACTAATTTATGTCGATATCTGGTAATTTCGATGGCGTCCATATATTCGGTAATAAAGTTTGATAAGCCATCCATCCATCCATCAAGATGAACTACGTATAAATCATTCCTCGCTGTAACAGTGCATTGATTGAGATGTCTTCATGTTTAAACAGTTATCAAAACATGTGTATGAACTCTAGCAAATTATTCAAAATCGAAAATGCAATTTACAATTGAGTTTAAATATTTCATATATATATATCGTTGTGTCGTTCAAAAATTTTACTTTAACATTTTAACATTTATGATTTTATTTAAAATGCGTGTAGAATTGTAGTTTAATACATTGCATTTTTTGTGGTTATAATAATATATATATATATATATAATATAATATAATATAATAATATAATAAATTATGAATGCCATATCAAGTTTTCAATGTGAAACGTATATCTGCGAAAATTTATATTACTCAATTATGAAATAATAAATTATTATAAAAATCTCTATTTTTTTAATTAAACATATATCTGACGAAAATTTATCAACCACAAAATAATGTCTCAATATTTTTTAATCTCTCTTTTTCTAAATTTACAATTTTGTTAAATTTAAAATTAAAATCATATCAGTCTTAGATAAAGAATTTTAAAATTAAATTTACATATATCCAAACGAAAATTATTTATCAACTGCAAAATAATATCTTAATAAAAAAAAGAAAAAAAAGAAAAAAATTCGCAATGAATTCAAATTGGTAAATTTTCCAATTTTTGTTTAATCATGATATTCGGCGTATAACTCGGTTGATTGGAGGCAATACTTTGGAATATTCCGTGATTGTCAAGGTATTTGCACGGTGCTCATAATTGTCCAGGATTTTGACCGGCCGATTGAAGCGAGCTCTTGCAAGAGAACGCATCGGATGCCAATCACCGACGTCATGTATGTGTACATATCCCCAATGTTCGATGTACACATATCAATTTGCATTCAGTATAAATAAGTCGCGCGCATGTTATGCCCTAAATGCGCCCGTACGGATAACTCGAATTTACCATTGCGGCGTAACGTGCAAATCAGCCGTCCGATAACAGCGACAGCATCCACCTGAACAATAATATTGTCCGCAAAACAAGTGTACATATGATTTATGTTCGTTGTGCCTGGTTAATAATGAGCACTATCGTGTGTATATCGTATATTTTATCATTCTTTAAATTTCTTATATGAAAAAATAAATGAATAATTACAATATTATAGAGTATAATTTATTTAATGAATATTTAATTTATACTTTCAGAGAATTTTTAAATAATTTGAAGATATTTTTTAATTGTTTTTTTTTTTGTATTAAAATTTATATGTTACAATGATTGATTACTAACTTTTTTTTTATCAAGAAAATGTCGCGTTTATCTAATACTTTTTTATTGTTATTTTAAATTGTTATTTTACATATCTATTGATAATTTTATATAATATGGAAATTTAATATTTTTAATAATCGTAATTTCTTATATCATATGCAGTGAAATATTTATTAGTTTCTGATTAATCCTTGATTCTTGGCACATTCATATTTTCGATAAATATTTTTCATATTTAAAAAAAAAAATTATTGAAATGAAAAATATACAGATAATTATATAAATAAATAAAGATTTAAGTTTTAAATACTTGAAAATATAGTAATTTAATCACTTCGTATTATTTTACTAATTTTTAAATTAATTGATTGATAATAATTGAAGAAATTAATTAATAATTGGAGAAATTCATGATAATCGAACTATTTATCTTATCAGATGTACGAAATCATTTTCTCTATTTTTATTAGCTTAAAAATTTTTTTAATTTTTATAAAATTAAAATAATTTCAGTAATTCGTAAATTCTTCATTCATAAATTTTTCAATATCAATGATTTCTCATTTTATTCAATCTTTATAATTTTTACAAAATTGATAATAATAATAATAATAAATTGATAAAAATTGATAATAAAGTTCAACAATCATTGTTAATTTTAAATAATTCTAATCTAAAATATTTCTTTTTATTTTTGATATCACTAGCAGTTTCAATGTAAGTTTTATATATTTTATCTAAAAATAAAATGAACGCAAACAAAAACATGAAGAAAACATTTTATTGACAACTATGATATTTATAAAATTTTTTTAAATTATATGGCATAATAAATGACATGATATTTCTAAAATTAAATTTTTCTATATATACGTTTAAAATTACGTATATTTATATATACGTTTAAAATTGTTAATTAAAAAGTATATAATATATATAAAATAATATTACAAATTTTTTTATTATTTTATAATATAAAATATTATTGCAAATTGTAAAATTAAAAATATATGCATATTCATATTACATTTATTTATATATTAATATTGCTTAAATAACGAACAAAAAATCGATATATATATGACAAAAATTTTCATTTTGGAAAATGAAGATAATAAATAAAAATATAAAAAATTTAGTATTATAATTAGTCTTCTATAAATATTCTA
>NW_006263386.1:1977297-1983118 GCF_000469605.1 Apis dorsata
TAATGATTCAATAACATTAATTAAATAAAACAAGAATTAAAGGAAATAATATTATAATTATTTTTATTTTATATTATAATTAATATTATTATTTATATTCTTCTGAAATAATTAAATATTTTAATTAATAATTTTCATATCATGTTTTTTTCAAATTCTCTTTTTGTAATTATAATTGTAATTGTAAAATTGTAATTTTCTCATAGATTAAAAATTGTTAAATATGATATTTCCTTTAATCAATTCAACAATTCATTTCATCAAAAAAGTAAATTTATTAAAATTTTTTTTTTCTATATCAATTTATGTTTCAATATAGAATATATATTCATTCAAGAATATCTGATTTGTAGATCAAGAAATTCGTTTCTTATCCCCTTTGTACGTTTGTGGATTTTATAGGGATATCCAAAGGAGAATTCGTGTAACAAAATGTATGCGCGTGTATCATTTTATGTCTTGTGTAGAGTGGAATTCTTAAAGCAACCAAAGCATCACGATGTTTCAAGAGTTGCTATGCGAATTTACGGAGTGTGCGCTTTTTCAAATGTACACGGCGGAAATATTGAAGTTACGAAAAACTAAAGACGCTTTTAAAATTTAAATTCTAAGAGAAAATCGCGTGTTTCGTTACATTTAGACTATGAAAGACGCGATCATCTTTTCATATTTGCTCTTGGCGTTTTTTGGATAAACATATTATCTTTTTAAGCTAAAAAATTTAATTTTTTCTTTTATGTCTGAAATATTAAAGTCGACAGTTATTTTGTGTTATTATTTAATGATAATATATTAATATATTAAAAAGGCAGTTATTTTAAACTAATTGATTTTCTTAAAAATATCTTTATTAATCCTTTGATAGTAAATAACTTTGAAAATATTTTGAAATTTTTTTTAATATGAATAAAATAATTTCAAACATATATTTATTTCTTAATTTATGTTAACTATTTATTAATATAAAACAATGAAACTTGCAAAATGGTGTACACATTATTATTAAAAACATAAATAATAAATATTCCATTAAATATATTTCATAATCATGAAAGAACAAAACAGAATCTAAAAATATCCAAAGAATATATAATTAATGAATAATTTTTTCTAGTAGAATAATCAAATAATTCAATTTCAAAATTTATATAATTTTTCTTTACTGCATTTATAAGAAAATATGCAATTTATATTTATGAGTATACATAGTTTATGAAGTATCTTATAAAGCATAAATGATAAGATTGAAACAATGTATGGATTTCTATTTTATGATAAAATGAGGACAAATTTCAACCACCTGTCGCGTTCAGAAAGTCTAATCAGTAACTTAGCAGATCGTCGCGTCCACCTGTCGGATTTCCTCGCGAAATGTCCGACACATTGCTAATTAATTGTCCGCAGTTTCGATCAGTCTAGGCACTATTAAATTAGGTTACGTGCATCGCCTATGAAATTCGATGTCGATGCGTTTAACAATTTCGCATTATCCTCTATAATTACACACATAATTACATAATGAATTTAAAATTCAACATTTTTGCTTCTTAAATTTTATATTTTTACTTATCTATTCTTTTTTGATAATTTTTCATAATCTTTTAATATTTCTTATCGTATTTCATATCTTATTTATATTTCGTATCTTTATTCAGAATTCTTTTTTCTTATATTGATAGTAGAAGATAAAAAAAACGAAAAGTATTCTATTTTTTTAAATATGCTGTTTTTTTTATTTTTGAAATTTTATATTTTTTCTAATGATAATTAAATGTTTAAATAAACTATATATATTTAAATTAATTTTGAATACATTTTTATTTTTTATCTTTTTATATTATTTATATTTATATTTTTTTTTATATTTTTTATTATTAAAAGTGAAAAGTGAAAATATGTGATATATATAAAAGTGAAAATAGTAAGAAAGTATAGAATAATAAAGTATAGTAAAGAAAACTATCATAAAAAATGATCATTTTTTACGAACACTGTGCTTACTTTCACCTGAAGATTGAGTAAGACATCTCCTTCCTTCTCTGATCAGCATTCATTTATTTTCTTCGTTCCGATCATGGAATTCTGAACAAGCTATTCTTGTTACATCGGTGATCGTCACGATTGTCAGTGTCCTCGATATTCTTTTTCTTCGTTTCTATTCTATCGTCAATGCCGTTATACTATATCGTATAAAATTCGTATACGACATATTTTGAACAAAATTAAAATTGTAAAATTTATTTTCTTCGTTCATTTTATTCAAACTTTATACAAATTTTTTTTCAATTTTTCTTTTATTATTTTTATTTAATCATAATTGATTGAAATATAATTTAATATAATTTAATATAATAAATAGCATATAAAACAAAATAATAATATATGTATCGAAAAAGAATAAATAAACATAAATAATTAATTAAAAATTAATATTTATTCATAGTTATTTATAAAATAATAGACAATAATTTTATTCTTAGTAAAATTTTAAAACAACATTTTAAATTTCATGGGAAAATGAATTGAAATGATTTGAAAGACAAGATTATTTATAATAATTCAGATTATGATCTTATTTTAACGATAAAAACTATTATTGGAAAAGGTTATGTCTTAAGATCGATCCACAGTTGTCGTTAGTACGAAGCATTGTGTCGTGAAAAACACGTGTATTCGTCTACTGCGCATCTTGTCCGCGCAGTTAACCGCAGACCATGGTCAGTGACACAGCTTGTTGATCGTATAGTAAATTTTTTCAATTATTTCGGTAAATATTATGGATAACTAGTGTACTGTGTAACAAAGTTTTTCCGATGAAATTCAAAGATATGTTATTTTTTTGATGTGTATTGTTTCTACTAATAATACTACATGAAAGGAGAAAATAAAATACGACGAGTGTTTCAAGCGAAAGAGGCTACATCTTGTGTCAAAATAGTGCAGGTAAACATTTAAATCTTTTTTAATGCGAATTTATATTTAATTATTAAATATCTACTGAATGTTTAGACATAATTACACACACACACACACAATTATTACATATATTGTTCTTAAGTTTTTAATTTGTTATGTGTATACGTAAATTATTTTATATATTTCAATGTTATTCTGTATGTCAATTTTAGTGCATGAAATTAAATTTATGTTTGAAAAAAAAAATGGCGAAAAAAAGCGGTTTTATAAAAAGAAATCAATTTTTTATTTTTCATAGTAATTTTGAAATGATTAATATATTCTTTTGTAAGTCTAGATATATAAATATATATGGTAATAATAATACATAATATTTATATATAAATAAATAATATTTAATATATTTGCACTCAATTAATAATAAATTAAAAATGTACACAACTACATATTCAAAAGTATTATAGAAGAAATAAAGTTACTTTATTGCAATTTGCTGCAAAAATTTCTGCCATATCAAAAGATAAAAAAAATTTATGGCAAGATAATTTTTATGATCTTTATTTAAGATAATCGTAAGTCAGACTTAAATCTGTATTATTGAATGACCTAGCATACTCATTAATTAATTTTTTTTTTAGAAATGATATTTGAAATTAAATAATTTATAATAATTATTGAAGATTATAATACAATGAAATAAAAATTCTATTCATAGAAAAAAAATTTTATATTATTGCTCCAAAAAATGAAATATGTATATTCATTCAAATAAGCATTTGAAATATTTATTAACATGACTAAAGATTTATCGATATTTTGTCATAAAATATAATAACATATATTTATTGTTATAGAAACATTGAAATATATATTTTTATTTTTTCTCAATCAAAATTAAAATATACTAAAGAACAATGTATGTGAATATTACAAGTTCAATTTATATTGATTATTAATTATGAAAGTATGTAACATTGAAATGTTATAGTGCTTGTTATAAAAAAAATAAAATTACATAAAAATTTATAATATAGATTCCAAGGCATAATTAGTTACAAGATTCAAAGTGGAAGTGAAGTTTTGATGACTTTTCGAACAAATTCTCTTCGACGATTACTTCGTTCAATGATGTATTTCTAGTTTCTTCTTATCTGCTCGAACAACAAAATGTAAGTAATAAAAATGATATCATTGTATCTTATATAATCTTAACACGTCATACTATCCACTTTCTGTAACTATTGAAAATATTGCGTTTCATGTAAATTATCTAGATAAAAAAATAATTTTAATTCTCAAAATATCAGTTTCTTTTATATATTAATTTTTTTATATGAAAGTGATTTTCTAATGATTATATATAAGAAAAATTGGTAGCAATTTTTAATTCTAATTATATTTATATTATAATTTTATTATAATTATAATATTATAATTTTATTAATTTTATTAATTTTAATAGTTATATACTATAATCTAATATTAATATAACATATTGCAATAATTATCATATATACTATAGAATTTTTTTATTTGAAATCTACTTTTCAAATTGATTAAAATAATTACTTAAAATAATTAACAGAATAGTTAATAGAATAATAGAATTATGTATTATCTAACATTGGTACGATTTCAATTCTTTCAATGCTTTCTAATTTATACATTTGTACACATTAAGCTTAACAGTTATAACAATAGTAACAATATTAACACATATGTGTCAAGAGAGTCGTTGCTATTAAAAGTAAATTTCCATTACAGTTATATAAAATATATTTCTCAATAATTATTACAAAATTAAATTTGCTATATAATAAATTAAAAAAAAATAAATTGCATAATAAATTGAATCTGTTATATCACGTGAATCTTTCTCTAATTATAGTATTCATAACAACGTGTGTTCTTTTTTTATTGAAGATGATCATCAGACTTAAAATATTGTTTGCAGTTATATGAACGAATAATTATATATATACGAATAATTATATCGTGCAGTGCATACTATAGTCATACTATAGGTCATATTTCACAGAATTTAGCCGACAGTCTGTGAATTGCAGACATCCAGGAACCTTATCTGTGGTTACATGTCTGCAAACAATATCCATGAGTCTGAACACGGTCCTATGTGTAGGGCGGATATTAACAAACGAAACTCGAAACGAATAATAATGCCAATTGGCATCGTCTGTATGTACTAAAGCTCGATGCAGATGAGCAATACGATTTTACATTGATGACATTGCGTCAATAAACGTGAAAATACATAATCACAACGAGTTTAATTCTATTTTAAATAGAATATGATATGTACAATCAATAATTTTTAGTATATTTAATATATCTATTTTGAAGAAATATTAAGATAATAAATTTAAATTTCTATATTATTATAATAGTAAATATTTTTAATACATTTGCATATAATGAAAATGCAACATGTTGTACTATAATTTGTTATGTTAGTGTTTGTTTATTTATTTTTTTATTACAATTAGAATAGAATTGTTAATAAATATCGTTAGAAATTTTTGATTAGATTTAGGAATTCAGTAGTACCATTCAGAACAAAATATTAAATTTAATATTAAATGAAACAAATGAATAGTCAATCAAATTTATTTTTAATTAATTATTTTTTAATTATTTTTTAATTATTTTTTTATTTTTTTTAATTATTTTTAAATTTTGTAAAATCATATATTTTTATAAACATTCGTAATTTATTCATAATAATATGTTGTATAATTACTATAACACTGAATAAATGTTTCTAAAAAAAAATTTCAATAGCGAATGTATAAATAGGAAAATATTTATTTTTTATAATTCAATTAATTTTATTGATTATTTTTTTTTTTTTTTAGTATTTTTATTTCTCTATGTGAATTTACAGAAT
>NW_006263386.1:1983382-1984243 GCF_000469605.1 Apis dorsata
TATTCTAAAATAAAAATATATTATATTTATTTAAAATATTATCTTTTATACTTATTATTTTCATATTTCTCGGTTTTATTTATTTACTTTAGCATTTAAATACTATTAAAAACTACTTATATACATGTGACTTTAAATGTATGTTTTTTATTAAAAATAATAAAATTAAAAAAGTAAACTATTTAATGTATGATAAAACTTTCTACTTTCATACTATATTTATACAAACATTCACAACTTTCTTTATTTATATTCTATTTATATTCTAAATAAAACCGACTTTCCTAACTATATATTTAAAGAAAAATGTAAAATCTTAAAGCATTGCCAATGCAAAATCACATCAGCATCGTATCATTCATCCACTTTTAACCAATCGAAATCAAAAATATCATTGTACACCGCATTTGTTAATCTCAATTTTGCCACTCGATATTTCCTCTCTTTTAAAGTCTTGACAAATCCATTCAGTGGGCAAGTCCCGGATGCTTATACAATATTGGACAACTGTCGTACAAAATAGCAAGCGTTGCATCTGCGATCGTCCAGCACATCTGACGGCAATGCGCATCGTCGAGGATGGTAATACATGCAGGTGTTGATCCCATTTCCGGCCGTGAAGCGGTTAACACTGCCATGAGTCACGTGCGTTTGATTTACTCTTCTGCTTGCACATATTCCCTCTCCTCTCTCCTTTCTCTCTCTCTTTCTCTCTCTCTTTCGATCTTTAAATTCTTCTGTCTCTGTATTTCTCTTTCTCTTTTTCTCGTAACTATTTCTTTATATTCCTTTGTCTCTCTATCTTGTCTCTTTCTCTCTATTGTCTCTTTTATTCTCTCTCTCTCTCTCTCTCTCTCTCTC
>NW_006263386.1:1984405-1989268 GCF_000469605.1 Apis dorsata
GTCGTAGTTCTGTAGATAGTTTGGAGAATTCCGTTAAATCATGTCAGGTTATATCGGGTCAGAATGCTTCCATGTATCATTTCATCCTCGTTCCTCTATAACTGGACGGTCATCGATGTTCTTGCATTTCCTGTCTGTGTGTTGTAATGTCGTTAATCACATTATTTAATATGACAAGTCAATTCGAAGTTTAATAGAATTTAGTTTGCAATATATTTATTGATGATGGAATTGATCATTTATATTTTAATAATGTTTACAGTTTTTATATTGGATTTGTAAGAAAAAAATATATTATAAGAAAAGTATAATGTTGCTGATAATTAGTAAATTAATTTTATTAGAATAAAATGATATTAAATTTATTTTTGAAATCATATTGAATATGATGATGATAGATAAATATTTAAAAATTTAAAATATTTGTTTAAGATAGAATAATTGGAAATTATCAATTGAAATAATATTTTTTTTTTAGATTCGTGAGAAATAATTGTTTGAAATAATATCTTAAGTTTATATTCAGATTATTTCAAATATTATTTTAAATTCTTCATTATAAATCCGCGCGAATTTCTCTTACCACTTGAAACTTAACTCATTCAAGTAAGAATTCAACTATACCTTTAAATATATCTTTTTTAATCGACTATTACGAAGATTGTACAAACCGCAGTGCAATTGCACTGAATGCTATGACTAGTTTAATTTCTCAGCAATTAACCCTTGAGCTGACATAAGAAGACTATTAAACACCGTCAGTCCCAAGGATCTAAAAATTACTCAGCAAATTGTGTCTATGTTAAATTCTCTGCTATATCCATTGTATAATTCGTGAATATCAAAAGCAAACTCTATCCTTAACTTATCTCAAAAGGTTTACTTTTTGAGATAGCTTATATCTTTCATGAATATATGTACGTATACGTATATGCATACATGTTCCTTTGTAGCAAAAAATATATATATATAACGTTTTACAATTTTAAGTGCGTTAGTTTATCAAGCTTTACTCTTTTTCTCTTTTATATTAGTTATCTAAGCCTGTTTTCTTTTTCATTCACGATAGGAGAGAGATAGAGAAGAGAGGATAGCGATAGGATCAAGTTCAATATGTATAAAGCCATTTAAATTGAGTTCCCCATACGTAAACTGAAGTAAAATACTGAAATTGAGATATTTCAGGTTTTTTATATAAAATCCATAATATTTATTATGGAATATAATATTATTTGTATAATCATTTTGGATTTATTTTAACGAGCATGATTTGTTTTAAATATATTTTCACATAATAATCATTTTATTAATGTTTGATATAATATTGCTTTCTAGTCAATAATTAGACAAATTTTAATTATTAATTTATTTCTTCCCTTAAAAATTTTAAGACATTTATTGTGTTTAATTTTTAAAGAATATTTCAAATTTTTGATGCTCGATTTTTAAAGTTTAAGAAACATTCAGTAAAAACTTCAAAATTAAGAAATACTTTTGTTTCTTATTATTAAGTAAAAAAATATATGTATATTTTATGTCTATAAAATATGTTATTTATGTATAATAAATGTTTAGATTCAAAAATAATTAATTTAAAGTTTTTTTTTTTAAAACAATCGACTACTTAAAAATATTTATAGATTTCTTTTTATTATTAGATATATTGCATAATATAAGTGATCAAGTGATACATTTATTATTGTGTCTTTTTTGTAATATATTTATATTTAGGACACAAGATTTATTAAAAATACACTTAATCGATTTTTTATTTTTTGAAAGCAATAAAAACTAATTCACTAACTTTTTTTTTATTTTCATTGTTACTTGAAATTATTTTAACATTTTGCTCACAATCAAATTTCGATCAATACGAAAAAATATTGTCATACTTAAAATACATTGAAAAATAGAAAGTATATTCGTTTTCATGAAAACTTTTATATTAGTTATTAATCGATATAAATATCCTATAATCCGAATTTAACCAGTATATTCGAATCTACTTACTCAAACCCATCACTACTGGTTTATTCATATCCCAAGAGATTGAGATATTCTCTTGGCGGCAAACTGGTGTTAAGTTATTTCAACTGTACAAAGCGAAACTGATTTCGAAATTAAACGTACCTATGGGCAAGAAAGGTCGTCGAGGGTGGGAATTGCGTTTTCACGAATGAACGCGGAGTGGAAAACCGAGTGCAGTGTGAACGACTGGCCTGGGAATTAGGCGTATAGATGCAGCTGTCTCCTTTCAAAGTGGCTGTTGTTAACTTCGACGAGCAAGTATTTGTAGTTCTCGTCACTGGCAACTTGAAGGGTTTCATTGTTTTTTAATGCGCCAAAGAGGTGGAGGAGAGGATTTCATGTCTATTCGAGAATTCTCTTTTTAGAGGGAAATTTCTAAGTTTCCGCGATATCGTACCAATTGTTGAGTTATTTGTCATTGTTCCAAGCACATTCTTGATCACTTGAATAAGATATTACGTTGTGTTATAACGGATTATTCGTGGAACGACTGTCTCGAGTATTAATGATGTGTTATTGATGTTCAATTTTTGAAGACAGTGAAAAGCGAGTATATACATTTTGAAGACATTTATCTATTTGATGAATTTTAGTTTTTGTTGCGTATATTGAAAATTGATTAGAATCGATTGAATAATTATTATTATAAATAAATATTATTTTTGTAAAATGTATATTCAGATTGTCACTGTACATGGATACATAAAGTATTGTAAATTTGCAGATAATTTTATTTTGATTTATTTTTTGAAAGTTATTTTGTATTAGAATATTATATCGTATTTAATATAAAATTTTTTAGAATACTATTTTAAATTGTAGATAAAGATATAAAAAATATCTCATATTATTTTATAAATATTTTCAATATATTTTGTACAATAATTTATAATTTAATAAATAATACAATATATTTGCAAGTATAGTTTCATTATATATAATTGAATAGATATTTAATAATTTTAATAATTGTAATTTATAAAATTTATTTATAGGATTTCATTTATTTATGCAAAAAAATTGATTAATATCATAACTTTTGCAATAACTTGTAAAATTATATAAAAAGGCTTAAAATATTTCTTTTTTTTTATTTTTATATTAAATTCATATTCCTACAAAAAGGAAAGATTTTTCTTTAAAATAAACAAAATTTATTTCATTATGAGATTCACTAACTATAAATAAAAATGTATTTTATTTTATCGTATATTAAGATCCTATAAAAATCTTAAATTTCAATTTGAGGCACATTTTCGATTCAATTTCAAGAAATTTGAAAAATATATTGATAATAATGTATCTTCAAAATAATAAAATAATGTATCTATTTCAAAGTTTTTTCCCCAAAAGTTTATAAACTCGAAATATGTAATCGAATATTTTACTGCATCACAGCGTATTTAGTTGGTTTCTTTCTTTATCTTGATGATCTTTTAACGAGGCAAGTTTTAACAGATAGATCGATATTGTCAAGCTTTACTATTGGCGGGGTCGCTACTTCGTTATTTATTCTTCTGATTTGAATAAAACCACCGGAAATGTCTTCGTGCCATCCCCGCAAACACTTGGTGACTTCGGCATAGACTTTATAATGTTGCAGTTGGTACGCGATACTTTCACATAATCCTCGCTTGTAGAATTCTCGAAACTTTCTCGTTATCGATTCCAAGATTTTGTCTATACTTGGAATTCTAGGTAACTGTTAAGATCTGAAAGCAGAATTCTGAATCGAAATTTCCGTTAGCTTATATATATATATGAAAAGTAAAAGAAAATAAGAAAATGGCTAAATTTATGATAAAATTTAAAAAGTTTGAAAAAAATATAAACAATTATTCATTAAAATTAATTATATTAATAAAGTAATAAAATTGAAGAAAAATTAAAAATTCATTAAAAAAGATATATAAGAATCAGATATATATGAAACATCTTGATTAAAGAAAATGGAAATTATTTTTAACTCTTTGATAAAAAAATTTATTTCTAATTTTTCAGAAAATCATTAAAAAAGATCCGGGAAGTTAATTTTTAAGTTTTAATTTTTTTTTTTTCTTTGAAATATTTCCAAACATATTTTTCTATTTTTTAATTCATATTTTTATTATATCATCATACCTTTTTCTTACTTTTATATTATAAATTTATTTTAAGATATTTTAAAATTAATATATAAAATGTCATAAAATGATTTATTTTAAATCTCGTTCCTTTATCTAAAATTGAATAAGAAATATATTATTTGTTAAAAATAAAAATTAAATTAAATAACAAAAATTATATTATTGAATAAAAATCAATAAAAATAATAATTTTTAAATGATTCAAAAAGTTTTTCAATCATTATTATTTGACATTAAAAATCAAGAATAATAAAAAAAGAAAAGAAAAAAAAAAGAAAAATCTTCTACATCTTCTAATATAATATACATATACTTCTTTTTCTCATTACACAAATTTCCTTATATCCCACAAGTCTTTCAAAATTATCTAAATAATCTCTAAACGCTATATGCACACCGCCAATTCTTAAAAAATTCAGCGCGACAAGCGTAAGAATGAGAGATCGAAAAGTAGTGTAAATAAGTGTAAAGTGTGAGTAAAGTAAAAAGAATCACCACGGTCCACGGTCACGGAAACCGCGGGGGGAATTACATTTTCCCCTTGGCCGTTCAAGTCAACGGCGACAACGAAACTCGTCTCGATTTTCCAGGCAGGAAAACTCGTGGCGGCCCCCCGTCCGCTTCGTTTTAAAAAACGGAATTATTCAAGAAAAATTTGCGGGCGTCATCGTCGGCCGCTGCGGAAGATTGTTATCGCTGAAAGCCGCGG
>NW_006263386.1:1989377-1998304 GCF_000469605.1 Apis dorsata
ACGTTTTATACATATTTACCACGCTAATTACACAGTGCGCCGCGGAGAGACGGGATCCGCATTACGACGCATAAAAGATACACGAAAGGGAGGGGAGTTGAAAGAGGATTTACATTATACTCCGTTAATTTCCATCGTAAAAAAGGACAGTGAGTATTCACGGAAGGCTGGAGATGATTATCAAGCTGAAAGAAGCGAGCAGAAGAAGCGAGCAGAGAGAGAAAGAGAGTAGGAAAAAAAGAAGAAAGAACGAGGAAAATGTTACCCACGGATGGAAAAAATATTCCTGTATGCCTTCTATAAGGAAGATGTAAGGGATATTCGCGAGAACGAACCTCGAAATTATACGACGCACAACGATTTTTCATCCTTACAAAGGGAGACCGAGTTGGAGGGTTGGAGATTGGAAGAGTTCTCGATACATCGAGAGACACGTATGAAATATTCATGGAACTGTACGAGTTCACCCCTTTCGTTATAGTGAATCGAAAGTGGAATGGCGGGGATATCGGTCGACGTTTCACCCCCCATAGAAAGTCTTGTTTTCGAGAGGGGATGCAAATTGTGGACTCGACTCGAAGCGTCGCGCTCGTTCGAAATCGAATTTCAGATAAATTCTGGGAAACTCGAAGGGATGGTTTGTAAATAAATCATGGCATAAAGCGCAGTGATGGAAATAAAATTTCGCGGTTGCTTGTTAGTAATTTGGAAACTTAGTAGTAATGAATCGAATGATAGAGAAGTTAGAGAATTGAACGAACATTGGTGTGAAGAGGATAATAGATAAATATTGTTTTTGTTACATCGACAGATTTTGAATTGATAATAGATTTTTGGTTAAAATTTTAATTTTTAAAGATTTTCAATTTTACGCAATGAAATTATGTAAAAATTATATAGAAGAATCTGTAATAATGTTTTATTTTTCTTGATAATATATATTTGTGTATAATAATGATTATGTTAATGATGATTATTTGGAAAATTTATTATGTAATAATGTAAAAAATTTTTTATGGTTGTGTTTCTTCAAATTGTTTAATTTATTAATTATTTATTTATTATAATATATAAATTATTTAATTTTATCAGATAGAATAAAATTAGATAGATATAAATAAACCTTATTTAAGATATAAATAAACCTTATTAATATATGATAGTATATTTAATTCCAATTTATCTAGATATATAAATATATATTTTATAATAAAATAATATTAATTACTGATCTATTAATTTTATAAAGATGTGATAAATAAATATTTTTTTATTAATATTAATTTTATAATTTCCATACTTTACTATTATATATATAATTATAACTTTCATATCATCAATATCATCATTTTATTACATATTAACATATCAGATAAGTGATATTATAATGAAGATACATATATGTTGAAAGAAAAGTAAAAATCGATATAGTCTGTAATTAAAACATTCTATTTAGCATTTTATTTTTTAAATTACTATGTAAGCACAGATTTATATTACAGATTTATATATATAAATCTAATTAAAACAGTTTAATTTATATCCTAAAATTTATAAAAAAAAATAAACAATAAAAAAAAATAAACAATAAACAATAAATTTTTTTCGAATAATTCGAAGAAGTATACTTTAACTAAAAAGCGCATAATAATTTTACATTTTATATTTTTATATTTGTAATAAAAACGAAAAAAAGATAGACTATTGTGTCCAATAATTTATTCATTCATTTATGATTTATTTATTTTTATTCATATTCATTAATTTTTACCATTTATCGTTCATTTCTGTCTTCGTTGACTCGTTGATGTAATTGAAGAGTTCGATTCCTGATAGATGACGCAGCGAGATTTTATCTCGCGTAGTTAGTTTGATGGGGATGAAGAATGGTATTGCAACGCATTACAGTGCGTGCAGAGATATCGTTTGTAAAGAAAAACGCACGATACGAGAAAAGAAGGACAAATATGGAGGATTTGTATGGGGGAGAGATTATCTTGATATAGTGGATTAATATTTTTTCGTGTTTGCCTGCACGAAATTCGATCTCGTACGATCTCGGGAATTTTTTTGCGAATATAAATTTGAAAGTTTTTTTACATGAATTTAAAATTTTCGAAATTTTCAGCTCTAAACGTATGAAACATTTAAAAATAGAGGAATTTAAATTCAGAAAAAGAGACGTAATTAATTAAAAGATTGATTAATTAATTAATTGATTGATATATATGAAATTTTGTTTTTTTCAGAGTTTAAAAATGATAGACTAATATATTCGTCAAATTTTACTCTATTGTAAATTATTATTAATCTTGTTGTATTATAAATTATTATTAATCTTGGTGTTTTAAAAAAAGAATAAATTTGTTATAAATTTAAAAATAAGAAAATATTTATTATAAAATATTTTGAGCATTATTTTGATTTGTATAATTTTTTTTTATGTGCTTAAATTTAGAAAATGTATTATATATTTTTTCAAAAATATTAAAATATTTCTAGGAAAACTAAATAATTTTCATTAAATCAATAGATTGATTAATTGATAAATTCTAAATGAATATTTGAAAAATTTTTTTGAATTCTAAAACCAACGATATATTCGTTATACAAAGAATATACAATATTGAAAGTTTATTTTTAGAATCATTTTATCATTATTAAAAACATTTTTCATTTTTCGATCTTTCTTCGATATTTGAAAATTGATAGTGTAAATTGAAATATTTGTAATGCAATACATTAATAGCATATTTTCAAGTTCTTGGAAACCATAAAGAATCTTTGATATTCGTTCATTTATCACGAATATGGCTTCTATTCGAAAAATTTCTCATTGAAATGTAGAAAACATTGATGCTCCAGGAAGGGAAACCTCTGTGCATGGAAATTAAGACATGTTTGTGCATGTTCATGACAGACCATACAAGCATTTCACAAGCAAACATGCTTGATACGCGGTTTCTAAAGCCACCTGTGGCAACGTTCTTCGTGAATGATGAGTAAACTTCGTGTTTCATGTCGAGAAGAAATGTATAAACGATGAAAAAAAGGACAAGTTGTCAACGATGGCATTACATAATTCCTCGTTTATTTCCATATTACGTGAAAATTAACAATTTACGTAAGATGCTGCGTTATTATGCTGACCATGAAGATGTTAATTGATATTAATTTTCTTTCTATTGAAAAAAATTTATAACTTTGCAAATATTAAAATGAAGATTAAGATACATTATTCATCTCACGAGAATCAAATTCTTACGATAAATATTTTATTTATTTATTTTTTTTTTAAGATATAAAATTTCTTATTAATATTATGACAAATTGTTAACGATCATTACGAGCAGGAATTATATTCGAACTCTTTCTCGAATATTAAGATATATTATTTAGTTTTAGATAATTGTTGAAGTCATTAGTGTTATAATTTTAAATTTTGTTTCAAAATATGAAATAGAAATTCAATATTTTATAATATATTTGATTTTTTTATTAATTAGATATTAATTTTTGAAGAAAAATATCATTTTCGTCGAAATTATATAAATATTATAATTGACATGAAATTCATAGATATTTAATGATATTCATTCAAAACATAAATTTATTTTATTTTATTTTATTTTTTTTTAGTATTGAAATATAACTATGTATAATATAATTTTAAAATCGATAAGGAAAAAATTCAGAAAATAAAAAAATAATCATAACTAAATTATATATGTATAATACAATATATATGTATAATATAATATAATGATTTTTGTATTGATCATAATATTCAAAATTTCAATTTTCGTAAAATTAAAAATATAATTTGAAATTTATAAATATATCATATTTAATCAGTACTTCAGGACATATTTATCCTACATAAAATTAATTCGATATCTCAGATTCATAAACAGTAAGATAAAAAAATTTCAAACATAAATTATCCGTCATAGATAAATAACAATATTCCTCCTCAATCCACAAAAACTAAGCTTTCCAAGACATGTAAGAAAATACACAAATAATACAAGAATAAACACAAGCATAACATTAGATTATCGTCGTAGATAAACAACAATATTTCTCCCCGATCTACAAAAGAGTTAAACTCCGAAACTCGCAAGAAAATACGAATCCCTCGAGCCATACGAATACCCAAAGGTACATCGATATTTTGAAAAAAAACATGCTATTTCATCACCCTAGACACATTTCTCCCCGAATAACCAAGAGGAAATTTCTCCATCTTTATCCATTCCGCGTTACAGAACAAAAGCAGAGCAAATTGTACGGTCATAAGGGAGACGGAAACCTTTCCTCAGGAAGCGGGCAACGTTAATTAATTATTCTCGACGAGGGAATCAGGCGTGGTATGCCATCGTTACCCGTTGAAAAATACAGTTTCGCCTCGGATAAACGAGATAAACCTTTCCCCTCCCTTCCCTCCATAAGCGATGAGAGAAGCGGATAAATGGCGGAATTGCGACGGTGACCCCGAATAAACGTGGATTGGGGCGAGACAATGAACGTGTCTGACGATAATCTCGGAGGGAATGAGTCTGGGATTTCTTGGTGAACAGGAGAAAAAAAAAAAAAAAAAGAAAGAAAAGGAAAGAAAAAAATCCGGCATGCTTTGTTGCATGCACCACTGCAGAGACCAGCTGACGCATGTAATTACTCGTGCAGCCGCGATCGAAGGTTCAGAGTGAGGAGTGCGCCCTAAACGGTTTCCACTGTTCAGTGAAACGTGCGCAGAGAGGGGAATTGCGATGAAATAAGATGGAAATCCGTCGCAAGTTATTTCGACTGAATGTCGTCTAAAATCGTCAAGAAATTTGACTGTTATATAGGGTGACATATTTAAATCGAGTTATTTGAATATATCTTCGAAATTATTGATCGTATTATAGGGTTGGAAAGTTTGTGCAAGTTTTTATTCATGTTGTATGTTTGAATAATTTTTGAACTGTTTTTAAGAAATATAATGAGAAATTCGGATGTGTGCTATTAATCTTTAATCAAATCCCCAAAATCATAATTTTCATTTTGCAACATTATATATAAATGAACAGAGTACGAGAAAGGAACAATGTTCGACTCTCCAGAAAATTAAATTTCAACCACATTTTTCATCCCAAATTTTCTCTTCTTTCTTCATTCCATTCACAAACATTCTTTCGCACGGACCAAAATTTAGCTTAGTTTTTCTTTGAATCAAATCCATCGAATTTCCAAATTCCTGCACGTAGGTAAACGCGGACGAAGAGCATTTTGTCGCGATGGGATGGTAGTAAATCGATAATGCAGGGTCGACGTGTGCCGGGACTCGTGGCATACCTGCATCCATTCCGCCAGTTTCTGACTCACTTTCCTCGATCCTCCACGGTTAAAGGATCGTGAGCGCTGCTATCCACGGATTCCATAGACGTTGGAAACATTTTTCTCGTGAAGAATGGTCGTTGAAGTATTAAAACGAAAAAATGAGGAAAGGGGGTGGATAAAACGAGCGATCTTTTCATAGGCTCCTTTGACTTCTCTCTTCGTTGCATCTCAAAGGATTCGGGGGATGGCGGAAGGCGGATAAATGTGTACAGGGATAGAATAATATAGGGGAATGAAACATTGAGATTTCTTGTTGTCCAATCTGGTGTTTCAGAAATTGCCCATTTTCTGCTTTGTTTGATATTTATAAGTACAATGTGGTTTATGAATAAAGCAATTGGGTCTCGAGAAACATTGTTCTCGTTAAGATGAAGAAGGATAGTAGTAGACTTCTTGGGGCCCATACATTATATTAATACGCATAATTTCGAAAATTTACCTGTAGTTTATATTATACAAGCCGATCTGTAACTTGTGATAGAAATGAGATAGAAAAGAATTTTTAAATAATGAAATCATTTAACATTTTTTCGAAAAGTGTAATTAAGTTAATTTTTCGTGATTATCAATGATTATTTTATATGTGAAAAAAAAATATATAGAATAAAATTTTAAATTTTTGTTCTTGGGAAAATCGAAAAAATTTTCAAATTCGATTTTTTTGAAAACTAATTCTTTTTTAATTAAATGAAAAAATATATTCCATGTTTTTTGCTCATTTTTTTCACATTTATAATAATCTTTTATTAGCAATTCATTCGATATCCTATAGGAATTTGCTTATTAAAAACATTGAAACTTGATTTATTCGAAAACGAAGTCTTTTATGTAATTTTGTTATTCTTGATTTTTGTTTTATTAGCCATAGAATCTTCCTGACTTCATTTGTACCATGAATTTCGAATCACTCTATATAATGCAACTTCGTTTATTCTTATATTCGTTAAATCCAATATTCATCACATTTTTTCGACAAGAAAATATTTCGATATTCGTATAAAAATTCAATATTCGTCACCAAGTTTTTTATTGCATGATTCAATTTCTGCTATCACGATTTTTCAATAAAGGTTAAATTTCTGTGTAAAATTTTATTTATTTGAGAAATGCGATTATTCTTTTTTTATTATTTATTTATTTATAGTTTGTTTTCGTTAATTTTTATTAGAAAAATTGATTCCATATATATTTGTTTAATTCGATATTCTTCTGTTTTTCAGGAATGAATTAATGATTAATATAGAGATTCCGTTGTATTTTTGTTTTATTTAAAAAAATATAAAAGATATTAGTTAAAAATTATTTAGAAATATAAATATTAATTCTATAGATTTTTTATTAAATACATGTATAATATGTAATTTTTCAATTTGCAAGAAATAGAAATACTTAATATGAAAAATGTTAAATCGCTGTTAATTGAAAGATAATTGATATTTTATATCATTTTTATATAATTCGTCAAATTGAAAATTATATAAAATTTGTATTTTCATATTAGAGATTAAAATTATTAATATTATATTTGATATATCTATTTAATATGGCCCATCCAAGAAATATATTAATTCACATATGCGTTCTATAAAATGATAATGTATTTATTAATATTATTAATCACTTTTATAAATATTAAAAAATATTTTAATTTAGAAGACATTTGAATTCGCATGTTGGACAAATAATATTTATCTTTTGAACTCTTCAAAATCTATAACAATAAATAGACATATTAAAAACACTATAATGAGAAAAAAAAATACTATTTTCATTAAGTAAAATTAAAATGTTCAATATTACATAAACAACATCACTGTTCTTTTTTTGTTCGTTTAATATTTTCTCTAAAAACTTCTCTAAAAATAAAATATATATAATATTATATAAATATCAATATTATTGACATAATATTTTAATAACAATTAGTTAATGTTTTCAATATTTTCTTGACTTTTCCTTTAATTTTTCCCGACGATTTTTGTTCCTCGTTCGATCAGATCGAAAATTATATTTCGAACGAAACAAAAATACCAAATCCATCGTCACACACGTCATAACGAAGAATTTCGTGATTGCGGTTCGATCGATACGTTGCATTGTCTCATGGCTGAATTATTTACTGTGAACCTTTCCGGCCGCCAGGTAACCATTCGAGACTTTTCAGCCACTTTGTTCTGGAATATCGACAGAAAATGGACAATAGAGATGGTCAGTTTCGCGTATTTTTGATCGAACACAAAGATGTTTCAATTCTTAATTGGCGCCGATGCGTTTAATGATGTATCGAGAATGTGCTATTCATCTCGATGGACGTAGGATGGTCGTTTGTTTTATGTGAATTCCGTTATTCGTGATTTTTAAAAATTGCACTCGTCATCCATCAATTTGAACAGAGCTGTTTTCTATTATTATAGGATAACAGTATTAATTTTGTATCTAATTTTTGTAATTATTGTGTCTTTTCAAATAAAATTAAATATTCGATATTTAATTTTTAAATTAGAAATACTTCATATTTATACTCGAAAAAAATATTTTTATTTAGTGATGGTTGTCGAAAAGTTTGAAAAAGATAACAAAGGTAAGAATAAAGAAATAAAATATGTATAGATATTTGTTAATAAAAGTCTTTTAGGTTATAGAATAATATAGAAAAATATATATATTATCATTTAAATAATTTTTTAAATTTTATATATATATATATAATTTAATATATATCAAATTTTAGATTTGTTATTTAAAAATGCTGAGAAATAAAAGAAAGATATTTGTGAAATTTTTTAGTTTTTACAATTGATAAAATGTACACTTTATATATAATTTGTATATGTTAAATCTTTCTTATTCAAAAATTTCGATAAAACGAATCTTCATATCTTGAAGATTTTATCTTTTTTAAAAAATATATAAATTCTATAAATAATATTTCCCATGTCCTTATTATAATTTATTATGTAAAGGATATATAAAAAAATTAATTTTCTTTCACTTTATATTAACCAGATTTAACATTTCCACGAATTTGATATTTATACCATTTTATAAATCATCTCAAGTGAATAACATGTTTTATAATACAAAACCATTTTTCACCCTCTTGTTCCCCAACTTATCGATAAAGTGCAAATATATTCACGATACTCGTTACTTCCAAACCGGATCTCTCAAGAAGAACAGACTACGAGAGAGAAAAATCTTTCGAAGATATACTTGGCCTATCGATTAGCCTCTCCATTTTTGCCTCGCAAATTCGGCTAGATTTAAAAAAGAAAATCACTTCTGCTATTATTCATGCGGCGATTGCGTCATTATCTTTGGACATCTTAAGTGCTCGTCCTCGTCAAATCCACGCTTATTGATTTTACCTTTTAAAAGAGGTGGCCATGTTGGAAAGAATTACAGGGTGTCCCATACGATCTTAATTTTCTCGACGAAATGTTTAATATAATAGTTGAAAGACATCAAAAGATGATTTTAGCATTAACTTTTTTGTGAGGGGAAAAGTTATATCAATTTTGTTTTCTTCAATGGAATTATATATA
>NW_006263386.1:1998621-2006660 GCF_000469605.1 Apis dorsata
ATACATTTCAATTTGAATTTTGTAACACGTATCGCGTAAAAGATAAGGATTTTGGATAAACAATTTTATAAAATTCTCTTAAAACAATAATTATTTTTAAATACGGATTATAAATATTTTTAATATTTTTCTTAAAAAAAAGTTAATCTTCATATTTCTATTTACATATTTTTTAACAATATCGACTATCAATTTTTATCTGAAACGTAAATTTGAATAATAATAACACTACGAATAAAAATACATGAAAATCAGGTATGTACAGAGACACCCTGTACATACATATCTAGAGGGGGAAAGGTTGAGTGGGATCAAAAGAGGGTGGCGGATAGCTCGAGAGGAGGAACGAGAGCGGAAAACGACGATGAGTTCTAATTGGATTAAAATTTCATCGACGAAAGGGGGACGACACTCGATGCACAGTTTTCTCACCACTTTTCGGTTCGGTTTAGAGGCCGACTTTCACGTTGGATTACGAAATAATAGACGGTGGGGTGCTGGTGCTCGGTCGCAAGTGTGTCACGCGCGTGTGACACACCCCTCCCGTTACACACGTACAGGGAATCCGTGGTTACGAGGAAAAAGTTAATGGCTTCGAAACGAGAGCATATTGCCCGGCAACGACGACGTGGCCGGCCTCTAATTTTTCGCTGAATTGGACAATTTGTTTAGGACTTCTCTTTCCAAAAGCTCGATCGACCGAGTAACGTAATGAGGTTGTACTCGAGTATCCGTGAAAACACAACGTTTCGCGAAAGTGAACGTGCAAACGGTGGATGAAAATTGTTGTAGGGATGAGGAAAATTGTTTGAAAGTGATCTAAGAATTATATACATTAGTTTGTGCAAGGGTTGGTAAACTTCTATAGATATGATTTTGAATATTAAATATTTTTTACAAAGATATGTGATAATTTGATTTTTCGGATCATTGAAGCTTGGAAGTGAAGTATTGAAGCTCTTAAAATTAGGTATTTTCGAAACACAAAGTGCTCATTTTTTTTTCTTTCCTTTCCTTTTTTAATATCTCTTAGGATAATAATAATATAATAAAAAAGGATCTTTTGAATTTTTTTTTAAATGGGGAATTCAATTCAGTTAAAAGGAATTGCGTTTTAATTATTTTTTCTCAAATATAGATTAAGTGAAAGTTAAGATGAATTAAATAAACACATAAATTAAAAAGAAGTTTTTATTGGTAGAAATTCTTTTATATTGATTCACATTTATTGTGTATAATCAATTAATTTTAAAAAATTAAAAAACAAACATGAAGTAATATAATTGCTAAATATAAATAATTATATTTTAAAATTAAATTTAAGACTTCATTTACTTATACAGATTATTGCTATAATTTTTTTGAAAATATTTATTGAAAATATTATCCAGTGAAATATAATTTATTATATATATTGTCATTGTAAATAAGTAAAATGATATAAATATTTTAATATTGAAATATAACGTCCAAAGATATACACAAAGATTTTATTTTACATTTTACATTATTTTACATTTTGATTAATATTTGTTTCATAATTCTCACAACTTGATCAAATCCTTTTCCTTAAAATATAATTATAATTTAATTGTTTTTAAAATTCATTCTGTTATATCACATATCTCTCCACTTTTCTTTTCATCATTTCCTTTCCAATATCTTTTCCAAGATTTACAAAACTTTACTTTGAAATTCATTTATCTTTATTTTAAAACTCTGTCTTGAAAATTAATTCATTCAAACTGACTATCTCCATCCCGAAAATTCCCAAATGTTCCACTTTCATTAAGTCTCTAAGATTTACAAAACACGAAATCTAAATTAAATTTCTTTTTCTTCATTAGAAAAAACTATAATCATTTCCATCTTGAAAATTTGCAAATATTTCAGTTTCATTCCATGTCTAATGTTCTCCATCCCAAGGTTTGCACTTTTATTATGAAAATTTTTTTTCTCCATTACAAAATTCTGTATTCATAATTCATTCCATCTCCTTTACTTCTATCCTAAAAATTTTTCTAAATTTTCCATTTTCATTGAGTCTCTAATATCCTTTGTTCCAAGATTTGCAAAATATTAAATTTTTCAGTTTCATTACATCTTTAATGTTTTCCATCTCAAGATGTTCCATCTCAAACAAAATATTATTATGAAATTCTTCTTTATTATAAAATTCTGTATTCAAAATTACTCCAGTATCATTTTGACCATCTTCATCCTGAAAATTTTCAAATTTCCAAATTATCATCGTTTAAGATTTCAACTACATACCAGCATAATCGAGGATAATCGTAGCTCCATAAAACAGCTCGAGAATCGGCATTAGAATTCCCCTTAAAAGCGTCGTAAAGAGGGAAAATACCTCGTGGAATGCTCACGAGGATTGTTAAATTGCATCTTTCGGACGTTGCCACTCGTTTCACGGATCACAATGGACTTTTACCAGCCGTAGCACGTTTTGAGCCACCCTGTAGGCTTCTTTAAAGACGTTTCGGCTAAGCTTACGCGGCTTTTTATACCGCGATCCGTAAGCAAACCGTGTTTCACTCGTGTTTTACGGGCAAAATAGAACGAGGGTGCAGAGCGCTATTACGCTTTCCTCATCGGTTTCCTTTATGGATGTCGAATTCATGGCATCTTTTTTCGACAAAGAAAGATAGAAGATGGACCCGTAAAGATGATGTTTTTCTTCTTCTTTCTTTTTTTTATTTTTATTCCTCCCTAAAAAAGTGCATCCCTCAGATCGAAACGAGATTTTACGAAGGTGTCTTCGATCTATGCCACGTGTCTATGAATGATTCTTATTTTGGCGGTCAAAAATAATCCTGATTTGATCTTGATTTATAATTTCATTTCTTTTTTTTTTCGTTCTAAAATTTTGTTTGAAATGTGTATATTATTTTATCGTAAATTAAAAAATCTTTTTGAAAATATAAATTATATCGTTATTTTAGAAGTATTTTTAGAATTTTTATTAAATCGTGAAGATTTTCTTGACGATTTTAAAATTTTTATTGTATGATTTTTCAATATTTAGAATTAAAATACGAAATCATTTGTGATTTTTTAATATCCAGAATATCTGTATAAAAAAAAAGTGAAAGAAAGAATGGAAAATATAAAATTCTTTTAAAATTAAATAAACAGCTATTGTTGTTTGAGTTTACGAAAAATGCCAACTTTTTTATGCAATTTTAAAAATTACGATTAACGAGATCTATTCATGAATGTAAATTGATTTTAATAAAAAATAGGTGTGATATAATTGATAAAAAAATATTAGTAACAAGGTAGATATTTCTTTTAAAACAAAAAAATAGAAATTGGAATAATTATTTGAATAATTATCAATTGTTATTATTAGAACTAAATAATAAAAATTCAGAAAACATTAAATTTTTATTGTCTTCGAATATGTTCAAAGTTCAATAATTTGACGAAAAGAAAATTCTATCGCAGGTTTTTATAGATTATTTTATAGATCGGGATAAAGAAGAAACTTCATTCTCTCAATTTATAGTGAATTCAATCACGAAAAAATTTTTTAGTATCTCTGCAGTCGATTGAATTTTTCAAATTCTTGAGAAGAAAAATATCTTTAGTTTTCTATTTGTTACATGATATAAAAACATCATTCAAGACTCTAAAAATTACATATCAATAGAAATTTTATTCTTTATTTTACGATTCTTTTTTATAAATATAGTATAACTATTTAAAGTATCGACAATTTTTTAATGATTTATTTATAATTAATTTAATTTTAATTGATTCATTTATGTGTATTTAATTAAAATTCAATGAGAAATTAACCGATGATTATTATAAAATTAATTATACTAATTAACAACACGTTAAAGTATTTAGTACGTTATGTGCTCTCTTAAATTATGCTTCTCTCCAGAAAATGAAACGAAATTTCGCAGTGCATAAATTACACTCTGCGTTTCGTTGCCAATGTTGGAAGCAATTTCCTTTCCGCACAAAAGAGAAATGGATGATTTCAATTTCGTAGTCGATAATGTATAGACAGGGGAACGGTATTACAGACCATTACTCTCTGTTCCTTCGAAAATCTCGGTACTCTGCTTGCAAGCTATACCGATCAGCAGAATGTTGGCTAAGAATGTTCTTTTCATGCTCTTTCTTTCACCATTTTCTTTTTTCTTTTTTTTTTCTTTTTCTTTTTTTTCGTTTGCCCTTCTTTCCTTCTTCTTTCATACTTTCCCGCACTTTCCACTCCTTCAAACTCCATTTCAATGAATCGGTTGGAAGGGTGGGGAGATTGTAGTTGGTCGATGTGAAGACTTTGAAAGTACAGAGCCATTTTTAGAAACTTTAGAAAAATTAATGCTAAAATTATGAAGCTTGTCAACTTGTTTTCAAATGAATGGATACAAATATGAAATACTTATTTTATTATTTGTTGTACTTGTTTTATATTCTGACTATAAATATATAATAGTAATAAACAGAAAAATTGAATAAAAAAGATTGAAGAATTTCATATGCTGCATAAATATAAATATGGATCTTATAGAATCTTTTTTGATTTCTTTACTTTTTCTGAATAAAAACAAAATTGAACTAGTAAAAATTTAGATATGAGATATTAGTAATATGAGATAATATTATCGAGAGAAATGAATTATAAAATTTTGTTTCATTAAGAAATTAGAAGACTTTTATTATACATAATAAAATAGATAATTAATTAAAATTAAAATTAATTTATTTTTAATTTTAAATATTAAATATTAAATATTAAAATTAGAAGAATTTATTTTGTTTTGTAACAATTCCATATGTAATTTATTGCTTTTATATATTTGCACTTTCTAATAGGCTTTCAATCATAATGGATTTGTAATTGGTACAATAGACATTGCTTTTAAAATCTTCAAAAAATTTAAAAAAAAAATTTTTAAGTTGATAAATCTCTCTTTTAATTTTTGACAACTTTTTATCCTTATCCCAAATTTTTCGTATCTTGCATCAAAATTTCAAAAAAGAAGATAATTATTTTGATAACGATACAATAATGAAACACAATTTATCAATTTATCGTTATTTATTAATTAATTAAAAATGAAAAAAAAATATTTTTAGATTCAAAAGAATAATATTATTCTATATTCGTATCATATAAAATAATGAGAACAACTTTGTAATAAATTTGTAATAAATCAAATGTGTAAAATTTTTACCAAACGATGCAAAATATATTTTTACGTTATATTTTATATTACATGTTGTAACTCAAAACCGGTCAATAATAGAACTGGCCTTTTGCTACAAGCTTTTCGTGTGTTTTTGTGTACAGGAAAAATCGAACGAATAAAAATCGGATAGAGAATCGGGACATAGGATTTTACGATAGAACAATCGCTTTTGTTTACATTCGATATATAGAGAATAGAATCGCGAGTTTTGCAAAAGATTTTTTGTTGTTATCCATTGTTGTTCAGCAATGCATGCTTAATATGTTAACTCTTTCGAGGCTAAAAGAATGTTTTTTGTTTTTTGAATGCAAAGATTGAAACAATTAATCTATGGAAAGTATAAATATAATTTGGTTGGAAGATTTCATTTCAATAGAATTTATAAATTTATAAGTTCGAAAAAATTTGGAGAATTTGAGAAAAATTTGAGAGATTTGATGATTCGATTATTTGAGAATTTAAAATGATAAAATTTTAATAAAAGGTTTAAAAATTGAAAGAGAAATTGTGAAAATTTTAATAAAATTGAAAACTTTATTTCCAAACTTTAAAACCAGAAAAACTAGAAAAATGAAAATTTTCAAAATTTGAAAATTTGAAAATTCAAATTTAATTTAAAAATTCGAAAGTTTCAAAATTTGATAACTCGAAAATTTACAAAATTGGAACGTAACTTATAATAGATAATTAATAGATAACTTATAATAGAATAATCGAAAAATTCGCAATATTATCCAGTTTTATTTAGTTTCTAAATATTCATAAATCGTACAAAATTCACTTAAAATCTTCTAATGAACTCTTCACATTCTCCGTTCATCTTTCAATCCAACTATGCGAACGATTTCAATTAATCCTCGAGAATGTGGATTGGATAAAAAAACGCGAGGTTGGATAAAAAAAAAAACAAAAGAAGAGAAACAAAAAAGAAAACCACAAGAGAAGGATTCAATCGTCTGGATTGGCTGGTTAATGGGCACATTTCCTGCGACTTTGCTATTTTTTCACAGATCTCGTCGAATTTGCATAAACGTTTGAAGGGCCGCCCAGTTCTTGTTTGTTCGGTGACCGTGCCTTAATTGAACAATCCGATCAATTAGGTCATGATCTTTGCATCGCGAACACATCTGGAACTTCCCTCGTGGATTAATTAGCAGAACACAGCTATGGAGGATGAAAAACGATTTATAAAGAGAACTAATTAATACATTCCACTCGTTAACGCGCGAGCGTGAAAATTAATATTCTCACGCCCTTTGAGTGGAAAAATGATGTTAAAGCTCCTCGATTCGGTGCAACTTCCCTCGAAACTTTCGATTTGGAATCGCGCCGACGTTTCTCTCGTAAAAATTTCTCGATTTCACATGTCAATCGTTATTTTTTAAGTAACACGAAGGATTTGTTTGTTTTGTTTCAATTTTTATGAAATGTCGAACGATTAAATGAATCACGCGTTCATTGAAGGAATAATAGTTTTCATAGTTCATCTATGGAATTATTTAAGATTTTGAAAGGTTTTCATTTTAGACGTTCAATTTAAGGGAAGGTTATTTTGATAAAATGATATGAATTTCATTTATTTTGTTCAAAATATGTTTATATAATGTTTATATAAAAAGATAAAATATATTTGAATTAAATTTAATGTAATAAAAAGTTTTTTTTTAAAAAAAATATAAGAATATTAAGAGAAAAACAAATTTATATTTTAAATTAATTTATTTATAGAGGATTAAGAAAATTTTTAAATTTTCATTTAATATAGAATTTTTTATGTTTTTGTTCCTTATATGATATATGATAGAAAATCATGAACGTTTTATTGTAAATTACATCATTTCTAGAGAATTACTTATAATTTCTCCGAAATTTGAAAAGCATAAATTTTATTTGTTTGTTGTTAAATTTTCTGACGAGTATTTCTAAAATTTCTGACTTCTGATACAAATTACAATGAAAATTTTGCATAATAAAATTTTCATTTATATTTGTATCTGAGTTGAAATATGGTAAATATATCATTAATTATACAGAAATCAAACTTTTCAAATTCATTGAGAATAATTATTTAGTTTGATTTTTTTAAAAAAAGTTAAATATTAAATTATGCATTTTGATCTTATAATTAATTAATAAAAAATATCTCAAAAAATTAATTAATCAATTTTTAATAATTCATTTTAACTAATTTTATTTTATTTAATTAAAAATTTAAGAATTTCAAAATTTCAAAGGGTGAAATTTTAAATATATAGATTTAAACAATTGGAAGATTCTAATAAGATTTGAAAATCTTTACGAATTTGAGAGATTCGAACCCAAAAAAACTTAAAAATTTCAGAAATCAGAAATTAAAATTGATAATTTTAAAATCCCTAAATTTCAAAAAGCTTAGAATTTTAAATGAATAAAATTCGAAACACATATTCAATTCATTCGATCAGAAAGATAAATTTAATTATCTTTATGATAATTAATTACAAAATAATAAGTTACAAATAATAATTAGTTACAAAAAAATTGTGTATCGATCACAATTCCAAATTACTAAATATCCACCACAGTATCATCATAATTTATTCTACATTTTTATTTCACAGATACAAATTATAATCCAATCGTGATCTTCTTGCAATTTTTCGATAATATCAAATACCCATTACGATATCACTATAATTTATTTCTCGTTTCACAAATTGTATTCCAATCATAATCTTCTTGCACTTTCTCACTTTCGACAATATCAAATATCCATTACGATATCACACACACACACACACACACACACACACACCCAATTTATGCTTCGTTTTT
>NW_006263386.1:2006921-2008532 GCF_000469605.1 Apis dorsata
TTTCACAAATCCACACAAATTGTAGTCAAATCCTCCTCTCTCTTGCAATTCCAAGGTAAGTGGAAGGATGGCGGAAAGAAGGAGAAGACGAACCGAATAGCAGCGCAAAGATCCTCACGGGAGAAAGTTAAATCCTTCCCTACGACCAATCTTTTGTATCTCGCCCTATCTTCCACGGACCTTAATGGATCGGCGTGGCTGGTTTTACGCTGCACCAAGGGGTTGTTTTCCGACGGATTCTCTCCTCTTCCGGCTTTGTTCGCTTCTCGTTCTTCCCAGCGAGCCACAAATTCCGGAGTTTTATATATCTGTCGGTTGCATTCGCCGAATCGAAATGCGACCTATCCCGATGATAAAATTTTGTTTGTCATTTGGAACATGTACTCGATGCATCGCTATTTTTACATGTAAATATAGTAATATAATAATAGATGGATAAAAATAAGTTTAAAATTGGTATTTATGTAATATTATTTTAAGAAAGTTTGGAGAGTTAAAATTTGAATTAATGAATTAAATTACACACGATTTACGTGTTTACTAATTTTGATACTTTGAGATAGTTTGTTTCAATGAATATTGAAAAATGAATTGGAATGATGGAAAAAGTGTATTTAGAGTGTTTTAATGGAAAAACGATCCAAAGTAAATTTTACAAATTTTATATTTAAATATTAATGTATTCTCGTATTATATATTTCATAATATAATAAACACACGAATAAAAATTTTTATCATAATCAATGGATACATTGACATATCACAGTTTAATCATCAGTTTTCTCAATAATAAAAAAATTTTAACAACAATTATTTATTATTATTATTAGAAATTCTTTTTAAGAATATATTTGTACAAAGAAATTCATTTTTTCATGAAACTGAATCCATTCACAAAAATCTCGGCAACAATCATAACTGTTGAAACGATATCGAATCATTTATCTGTCATTCGATATTGACAACGAATTTTCAATTCGATGCACGATTTATTTTCAAACCATTTCGAAATATATATATAAGAATTAAAATACGTTGATTCTTAATTTCTTTTTTACCAAATATTCGAAGTAAAGATTACATCCACGCCAAAAATTAATAACAATCACATCGAAAACATAATCACATCAATTGAATACCTTAGAAAAGAAAAAAAAAACGAATAATCAGGAAACTCCATTTTCCATCAAAAACGACAAATAGCCTGTATGATCTACACGCAGTTATGGATGTTCGATTCGATGGAAGGGCGGATCACCCCCAGGTATCGGGTTTTCAGAGCGAACGTCCGGTCTGGATTGTATCGAGGAAGGAGATGGTCGAGGACAGGCTGTCGATAACATCGATCCTCTCCTCTCTTCCCCCCCTCTCTCTCTCTTTCTCTCCCTCGACTTGGCGGTTCCTTCCGTGGCGAAATAGTTGTACGGATTCTGTCGCGGAAATCCGGTTCGAGGATCCATTTTCTTCCGGGATAAACGTCACCGGCCGCTGTTTCTGACGCTGGAAATTTCGGCCCGTTGGCTCGTGAACGTTTGTTTATTTTAAACCAGAGAGGGAGGGAGGATTACTGTGGCTACGCCGATAGGGAGGAGGCAGTTACGCGCCCCTCGT
>NW_006263386.1:2008609-2010137 GCF_000469605.1 Apis dorsata
GTATTTCGGATACGGGCGAGCGTATTGGCTGGAAACATACGAGTACCACAGTAGTCTGACAACGGATAAAGATCGATCCTTGAAACGTGTAAACGCGTGTTTTTTTTTCTTTTTTTTTTTTTTTATCGTTCGAGTAAATAACACGCACTCTTTTCATTGTTATAGGATGGAAAATCTTGTGACGGTTGAACGTTTAGGGTTATTTGTACGGGTTTTGTTTGAGTGGAGAATTGGATAATTTGCGAATCAGAGTTTTCTATGGGTATTAATTTTTAAGTACAATTTCTAGAAGACAATTTGATTGTTGATTTTTTTGTGGTATGGAATCTTTTGGATAGAATGTCGGTGGCATTAAAGTTACAATCAAGTAAAATTAAATTAAGTAAAATTAAATTAAGTTATGTATATTTAATCTTTAGATATTTAATTTATAATTCGTTTCGTATGAAAATGTATTCAGAGAATCAGAATCGTGAGAATATTTATTCGCAATAAATCTTTTAAATTATTTAAAGTATATTCTTATAATTATGTAGATATTGTTATAACTGGCTATAATTGAATTTTAAAACTTAATATATGATTTATTTTATATTATTGAATATAAGATTTATTTTATGTTTTTATTTTTATCAAAAACAATGATAATAATTATATGATAATAATAATTAATAAGATTTGTATTTAATATTTTTACTAATATACATTTAGAATTATACTATAAAAAACCAAACAATCGACATATCTTAAAATTATGACTAAATCAATCGAAAAATAATATAATCTATGTAAGGTGTACAAATTAAATTATTAAAAAATTATGACATTACTGTTTAATAAAAGAATAAAATAGGGGAATGATATGATAATAGAAAGAAAATCTGGTAATCCCTTTTCCATTTTAACATTTTTTGTTTTAACAAAAACTAATCCAAAGCATATTCTCTAAACGTGTAAAAATATGTTGGATATTTTTATAATACCAGATTTTTATAATGAAGTTATTCCTATTAAAATTAACCCGAGTTAATAAAAAACTCGAATAAAATTCACGGATGATTAAATTATTAAATATGAAACAATGTTTAAATTAAACATAATATTTCGTTTAATTTTCCTTCGAATGTAATATTCTTTCAAATATTTCGTGAATATTAGAAGTAAATTAAAATTGTATTTCAGTTCTGATATTTAAAATTTATTTAATTCAAACATAGATCCGTTTCGAATGAAATTATTCGAAATATTATTTAAAGATATTTTATTTTGTTAAAAATTATTTAAAATAATCCTTTGAAATAATAAAAAATATATAATTTCAAATAAAATTTTCCTCAAATCTGAATTATTTGCATAGAATATTTACATTATAATCATTTATATATATATTCATATATAAATATAAGTTCTTATATTCATTTATATATAAGTTCTTTTTTTTTTCTTTTTAATAATATCTTATTTTTTCATCTATACACAAGAATGCCAAAGATGGCCACTTTTCTTTTTTTTTTTTTTTTTTTTTTTT
>NW_006263386.1:2010353-2018376 GCF_000469605.1 Apis dorsata
GAACACAAGTAGGAAAATCAACTTGGAAAATCGTGTATATAAAGCTACTTTATGTGAATGCAAATAACTTGAGAATACATCACGCGGTCGCGCGTAAACTGAAAAGGAAAGATAGGATTTTACGTATACTCCTTTGGGAATAGTTAGAATACATTACGTTTAATCTGTGCTCCGTCATCGATTAAGCTTTCCAAATCTATTATCCGCATTTTCTTCTTACAATCTTTTTACGATCTAAGGACATTTTGAAATTTTCGTATATAAAATGGCTCGTGAAAAGTATTTGAATATAATTAAAATAAAAATATAGATTTAATTTATGAAAATATTATTACACAAGTATCGAGATTATAGAAAGTACTGATATGAATCATTTCTTAAAAATTCGATTCTATATAGATCAAAATAGATACAAAATTTGGTATACAAAAATTTTGATCGAATTATTAAATTATTAACAATTAAAATTTATGTTAGATAAAATCTAACTAAAATTGTTAGAAAAATCTCATACTGTTTATGTCTATCCTAATGTTAATTGATAATAATAACAATATTAATTGCTAAAAGAATAATGATCGAATATCAGTATTAAGTTGTCTATAGAATTCTATATTTAACATTATTAAAAATAAAAAATTATATATAGTCAATTATAAGATCAAAATTACAGTTGATGAAGCATCATTTTAATACATATAATAGAGTGGAATGGTTTTATATTTGTCGCTATATTTTCATCTCACTTCATCTAATGTGAATTGCTCGTAACTCCGTAAATAAACCATTTTTGCACATCAATTTTTATCTTTATTTTGGCCTCTAGAATCCGTTCTTTGAACGTGTTCCACGAATATATTAACATTTCCAATTATGCTCTCTTTGCATTGAAATCAGGATATTCGAGGTAAGACACTTTAAAGTAATGACGAAAATTCTGTAAAATAATTTTAAACGGAAAATTCCACGGATTTCAAGTATCGATGTAATAATTCGAAACTTCGACTCGGAGCAAGTTTCTTTGCATCCACCGAGTGTTGTTAAGCTCTTGTCTCTGTTTAAAGCACACTGCATCGTGTAACGATGCCATTTCGAGTGCAATCTTCTTCTGTTTATTGCGCCCGTATTTTATCTTGGAATTTCCTTAAGCACGCTTGTTGCTGAATTGCTTGCGCAATCATTGAGTGTATAAATTGGGGAAAATTATACCGTGGAAATTAACGGAGCATTAAAAGGAAACAGTTGCGATGGAGCAACAAGATTATTTGTTTCGATGGAAAAATGTTATGAGAGAAGCGTTTTAATCGAATTTTCATTGAGAGATATCAATAAGAAAATATTAATCTTTTGAATTATAGTTTGAAACAATAATGCTATTTCCTCGTTAGGAAAAAATTGATTGAGAGATTTATTTTGATTGCGTATAAATGTATGAAATTTTTTTATAAATTTGCATGTGTTTAAAATATTTCAGGAAATGATATTTCACTAAAACTTTAGATGAATGGATTTATAAAAAGAAAACTTGTGCAATTAAATTTTTATTAAATTATTAATGATTCACAAAATACAAAGAAAAATATATACTTTGTTCATAATTTTGAAAATTTCTTTTAAATCTAAATGATAATTGATAAAAATATATGGACAAATATTTTTTCAAAATTTACATTTTCATCAAAACTGGTGATGCAAGAAAAGCACTAAAAAATTTTCTTTCTAAAATATTGTGATGACAAAAAATATGATATATCATTGATATATTTTCCATTTCCATATATCAATTTAATTATCAAACTATGAAAGGAAAATTAAAAATTTTATATATAATAGTCTTATTTTTCTCACCATTCAGAAACCAAATATATATATCAAATCAAGACTATTTATTTGATTTTTGAAAGAAAATGAAATTGATATATTTTGATTTATTTGTGTTATGAATCAATATTCAACTATAATGTTTAATATTGTTAAATTCCATATAATTAATTGTTATAAAAAATTCCCATTTTCTTAAAAGATTATGAAAAATAATTGTTGATCATCAATGTTTAATATTTTAAATGTTAATATCATTAAAAAATTAAAAAAAAAATTCCAAATTTTTCTATTTTCTTTTAAGATGATTAGAAATAAATTCTTTTACTAAAAAGATTCTCCACAAAATGGCTTTAAAGAGAAATTTCGCGACATAGTAATTTTTAAAATCGATTTATAAAAGACAAAATTTAATTAATATTAAAATTTTCTCAAGCTGGAATTATTTTATTAATATCTCTTAAATAAAATAATATATATATATGATATATCAACTATAATAAATCAACTTTTCTAAATTATTTTCAAATTCTGATAATAATAAAATACTAATAATTTATTTTGTCTTTTGTTGTTTTCTTTTTAAAATAATTAATTAGACAAATAATAAATTTTAAATATACTTGTTAAAGTAGAAAACTAAAAATATGATAAAATATATACTGTACAAGTAAATTACCGAAAATTGTATTACAAACTAAATATAAGTGAATCTTCATGTAAAAATAAATCGAAAATCTAGAATGGCAATTTTTAATATAAGATTTCATTTTTAAAAATTACTTATAAAATTCTGTACGCGTGCACTTTAGAAGTAAAACATATTTTTTTACATTTTTATTTGTATTTTTAAACAATATTAAAATTTGTTGCAATGTCACGATTCCTTCTTCACAATTTTATTACGATTATACTTTTAATGCATGCGTGTATGAAACTATTATTCTATAATAGTATATACATTTTTTTGTATAATTATTTCAATACAATTCATCCCAGTATCAATGAAAACTGAATAGTATCAAAACGAAAAGTGTCGAATATTCAGGTTCAATTCTCCAGAATGAAAATCAATCGAATTCTCTATCACAAAGATTCTGTTACATTATCTTGTTTCAACAACAACAATGAAGAAAGTGATCAACATTCTGATATGCTAATAATATTCCCTACATTTTCCACGAGAAGGATGCTCGATGAATACAGAGGGGCATTTCTCGAAAACGCATTTCGGCCGTCTCATCGCGACCGAAACCGCACTTACCCTCACGACACACACACATACATCCTCCTCGCGTCTTGAACGCTTGTTATTCAAACTCTTTCATCCCAGAAACTTCCCATTTCGCGAGAGATTGGCGAATCCGGGGAGGATACAACGAAGGGTAAGGGATAGGGTGAGTGTGAATTATGAAGTTGAGAACTCGGACAAAGGAAGAGCTTTGTGAGTCGAGTCGTATGGGGTCCCAAAGAGGGATTTGCTAAGACGGTTTTCCACCGGGCAAGGCTGTCTCGAGGGTCTTCTTCGGTTTGGATCGAGCTTAAATATGGCAAGAACGATGAATCTTTAAGAACCGTCTGCTTTCCTCGGCTCCTTTACATCCAACTTCACCGCAAAAGACCCTCCACTGTACACCTCGCCCTGATATTACTGAAATCGCTTCTCAGATTTTGGGGATGAGAGAGAGACAAGCAGAGAGATAGGGAGGGAACGGATTCTTCTTTGGCTCGCGATTAAGTCATTCTTCGATGTCCCTCAATGAAATTATGTATTGTAAGTAGCATTTTAAATGTGAAAGCTTTGAAATATGTAAGGTGGTGAATGAAGTTTTGGTTAGGTAGATTTGATACTTGTAGGATGATTAAATGAGGTATTTTGGAGAATACTGATATGTATATATATATATATGTATAGACTTGTAGTTTTCTTTTCTTTTCTTTTCTTTTTTTTTAATTAATTTTAAATGTAATTTTTAAATGTGGTTATTAATGAAGTTTTAAAGTTATATTATATTGTTTGTGTATAATTATAGAATGAATTTTATATTAAGAAAAGGAATAGCTTGGATAGTAATATAAGGGTAGAAGAATATTATTTTATATTGAAATATAATTAATTACTTTTTATATGTATTACTAACGAAGTTTTATATATTCTTTAAAATAATTTTAAAATAATTTTTATATCAAGAAATAATCGGGTAGTTGGTTATTAATATAGATTAAAATACTATAGGATAAAATGATTTATATATATATTATAATTTATATTATTAATGAAATTTTAGAATATATTTCTTAATTATAATAATTATTAAAATGTACAATAATTAATGTCATATGATAAAAGGATATGAAGAGTGAATTAATAGATTTGAGAATAAAATCATTATTGTTTTTAATGTTTATTTTAATATCAAAATATTTTAGTACACTTTTTTTTCCGTTAGCATAAAATTAAAGATTTCTTATCTTTCATTATTCGATATATTTCAAATTTTAAATTTTATTATAAAAAGATTATTGAAATCAAAGTTTAAATAATATCAAAACCTTCGATTGTTACAAATAACGTAAAAATTATCATTGCAAAATAATGGAACAAAATAAGAAATTTTCAATATATATTTTGAACAAATAGATAGTACTTAAAAGTAATTGTATTTTTTACTAAAAATGTTATATTTAAACAATTTTTTCTAAGAATGATTTCCAAAATATCTAATATTGAAAATATTATATAATTATAAAATATTATAATATTAAATATAGAAAATATTATAATATTATAAATATTGAAAAGAACATGTTTTTTTATTTACTACTCAGTTTATTCAATTTCTATATGTGGATGATAATCGATAAAAAATTTAAAGCAAATATTTTTTAAAATATAAAAGTATTATATGTATTATGTATATATAATATATGTATAATAATATTTTGATTAATCAAATAATAAGTTAAAAAAAGTTTGTTATTTCTAGCAATATTTTCAAAAAGACATCATACATTCAAGAAAAAAATGATTAAAATATAAATTTTAAAATGATTAAAATATAAATTAAAATAAAAATTTAATATATTTTTGAATATGTAATAATTAAAATGTACATATAATGTAATTTAATATAATCATTTTTCAAATAAAATGTTATTCTTGTGTAATTTCTTTAAAACAAAATAATATAATATGATTATATTATTATTTAGTCGAAATAATTTTTATTTGATACTTATGAAAAATGTATTTGTACTTTTATCATTTAAAAATATGAATCTTTATTTATATTAAATAATATTTCTAATTTTAAAATGTTTTCTTAGATAATGTAAATAAATAATAAAATAAACGAAGAAATTTTTTAAAAATATAAACATTTTAACAACATTATCTTCATAATTTAAAAAAAATATAATTATCATTAATAAAATGCAAATTGATGGTTTTAAAACTCTAATTGATCTTTTCAAAATGGCTTTAAAAGAAAACTCTCAAAAATATAATGCTAATATAAAGTATAAAGTATTCAAAACTATCCATAATCTTTCTTGTTCTTCGTTCTTCATCACTTTATTGCGCCTCCAACTTTATTATAGAAATATCTTTTTACTATCAAACCACGTCAACAATCGTTTCATTTTTATCACTATAAAAGATAAATGTCTTGCAATCAACTTCTCTATATATTTCATGATTTACCAGGCATTGAAAAATTATCTCATAACTTATCAATCTTCAATCTCACAGTTTATTTCTTTCCACTTAAAAATTTTATTTTCGTTTCAAGTTTCATTGAAAAATTCTCAAATCTGAATCAATTTAAAAGATTATTTGCGATTAAATCGTATTTTATATTATATATGATTTATTATATATATGTACATATTACAATTCTTCTTAAAATATGAAAATTTGATGCAATCAAGCTATTAATTTTCGATTTTTGATTCATCATACTCAAAAACATAAATTAATAAATTTATCCCGAAATCTAATACATATATACACATATTTCTATATAATGTACAATATACAATAACATGAATGAATATTATAACAATGCAATAAAAACTTACATTGTTTATACTTAATAAATAAATTCCAACTAAAATAAACATTGTTTATACTTAATAAATAAATTCCAACTAAAATTTTTCCATATCAATTTTTGTTATGGCATTTAAAATCGATCAATGTATATTTTTAAGCATCAAAATATATTAATAGAATTATTTTTCTCCTATTCGATAATTCTATAAGAAAAAATCTAAATATCTACAAGATTCTTCCATTTCTTCTCTAACACGTTTCACCAATTTTTCAAAAATATACACACATCGATTTCCTCGAAATAAAATCGAATTGTATTTTTCCACAAATTCTTAATTCGTATTCATATCGACGTAAACGGATAGATACAATTCGATCAGTCGAATATACGACTCGTTCGAATGTCGTCAGGCGCAGCTGGGACGCCACAAATTTTATCTCATGCTTCCTTCTTCGGTTTCTCTCGAATTTTACATTCGCCCCTTACGTGACCGAGACAGAGATATTTTTAGGAATATCGACCAACATCTAAAAAGCATATAAATGAAAACCCAGGTGCTTTCTGTGCATCGATGGTTTTCTTCTGGTTTTCGCATTTCACACCGAAAACGAGTCTCTAAGCTAGATCGATAAAAATTGAATGTCGAAGAGTGTGTTTCTATAGAAGATAATTTATAAGATAGAGATAATTTCATAAAATCATTTTGAATATCTCAATTGATTTTATATAGGGAAAGAAGTTTCGAGCAGAAATTTATTTCTATCTGGTAAAATAAATTTTTATATATACCAATAATATTTATTGGCAATTATTGAGATAAAAAATTAGATAATTGTTATATTTTTATGATATAAATTCATATTTTTCGATGTATTAATAAAAATTGTTGCTATTCAAACTACTTTTCGATATGAGATCGCTGCTTATTTATTTTTATAAATCATAATGACCTACATATTAAAATTCAAAAATAAAACATACAAAACAATCCTTGAACAATTCTTTCAAATTCATCTATCCATTCGCACTCTACACTATTAACAATACTTACAAAATTTCTAAAACGCAAAACTCATCGTCTTAAATGGATACAAAAAATAAAACATACGAAACAATCCTTGGACAATTCTTTCAAATTCCACTCACACTTTATACTATCAATGAAATTTCGATACTCATAAAATTCTTAAATGAAACTCATCAACTTCTAAATGGATGGACGAAACAAATCTAAAGATTGAATTCAAAATCGTTTCTTACCCTGATTCAAGAAACGATGCCCCCCCTTCCCCCCCGTAATCTACATCAGCATTATTCATCGCGTTCGATAACTATAACCAGTGCGCAAACGACTATTTGTGACTTATCGTCGATGCTAATATCCCCATGTCTGTGAAAAGAAGCAAATAAATGGAACGTGTGCGCGCAGGATCGTGACGAGTATCATCCGTTTCCAGGATAGAATATTAACCATTGCTATTGTGGTGATTCGAGCGAAAGTTCTGTCTGTCTATCTGGCTGTGTAAAGAAAGAGGGGAAGGAGGGGAGGACATCTTGGAAAAAGAGGGAGATAAAAAAAATGGGGACAGATAAAGGATACCGTTTGAGGCCATTTCTCAAACGTATCAAATGGAACGGCTTTTCGCAAGAATTGTACAAAAAAACGAGTAATTATTTGTTGGTTTGTTGGCCTCTTCTCGTGAACGTGATTTTTCGCGTTGCGGTAGGTATATGCTTTCAACCGTATTTTGAACTGAATTGTATCGGTTACTGTTAATGCAGTTCGTACAATGGCTGTTGGAAAACGTTTGATTTATGCGCGAAGACGCCGGAGGAAGATGATATTTATGAGCAACGGTATCTTCTCTCTCTCCTTCCTTAGTTTCCTCTTCTGGCAAGTATCGATAGAGTTTCCTCAAGAGGATTACTTTAACAGCTTCGTAGCGCTCGGGTTAGCGGTAATTCTGTATTATATTTTTCATTGAAAAGCTATTTCGTTAATCGGGATATATATTTCCTTTGTAAATAACAGAGAGGAAATGAAGTTTTAGACTTGACGAGAATTTCAAGCGTAATTTTCGTTCGGGTATTTATATTTCTAGAAACGTTAATTTTTTTTTCTATTTTTTTTTTTTTTTTTTTTTTTT
>NW_006263386.1:2018591-2026372 GCF_000469605.1 Apis dorsata
CCGTAGAATTTTAATAAAGAATTTTTCTCCTGCGAAAGGAAGTAGCAGAAGAATGAATTAACTGAGGCGTGTACGGTATAATTGTTTAATTCTCGTGTGATTTTTTTTATCCTCGTGTAAAAATTTTTCTCTTTTTTTTTTGCAAACGTAAGTTGTGAAAAAATAAAAATTTAATAGAATATATTTGTAAGTTTAAAAGATAATGTATGAGTCCTTTTATAATACAATCAATTCGTTTCGAAACAATATTATAAAAATATTGTGAAAGATTTTTTCGCAATTTTTGTGTCGTGTTATAACTATATTTTCAGAATCGTGTGATAAAAGAACTTTAAAACTTTATAAGAGTTCTAAAGATTCTAATATAAAGCATATTTTTTATTAGATTCTATTATCAATTATTATAAAATATGTTAAAGAGAAAAAAATTTTGCAAGTAAATTATATATATTGAATATTAAAATTACAAAGATATTTGAAAAAGATTAAAGAACATCGTCTCAGATAATCTTTTTATTTAATAAATTATTTCAAAACAATTATTAAATGAAGAAATTATAAGTATTCGAAGATTTGTTAAATAATTCAAGATTGAATAATTTTTATAAATATAAAGTAAACTATAAAATAAACTATAAATCAAATCAATTAAAAACGCATATGGAATTATAGAATTTAATGAAATATATCATGTTTTGATACAATATTTATCTAAGAAAATAATGTGATTGTAACTAAATTATATTATTAATTAGCATTACTAATAGTTCATATAAATGTATATGAATTCATTTGTAAACAAAACTCTATTATATTTAAATTCATTGTAGAGAATCTCCTAGCTTTTATAAAGTTTTATAAACAGTCATTTCGAATTTTTGTATCATTCTATTTCCAATACTATATTATAATTAAGATTTTTATACAAAACACGATTAAATTTATTTATAACATTTAATTATCATGTAAATAAAGTGAATTAATATTTTTTGAATAAGCCATATTGTTTCCTTTATGATAGAAGGACTAACATGCAAATTCGAGTAAGGACTTAATTTCAATTCTTAATGATAAAATAATAAAGGAGGCGATATCACACTTTTTTTCGAATTCTAATTTTTCCATACGTTCTTATGTTCTTTGAGTATCAATAAAAAATATATAAATTTCAACAACTCCAACCTAACCCTAATATGAAATATAAATTTCATTTTATTTTGAGATTATTTAAATACAAAACTATCAAATTATCTTACAACAAGAATTTAATCCTTACTAAACCACGTTAAATATTATTACATTATTCTATTTACATAAAATATACATACAATATATATATATATAAAAATAAAAATTTACAGTCTAATCATCTTCGTATCAATCGCTTCTTCGCTCTCGTTCAAAGTAAAAATCGTTGGAAAATAGCCACCTAGAGGAGGCGAGGCGTGTAAATTGCGATGCACAATGATTCATTGGCCGGTTGACCGGGAATCGATGCTCTTTCAGGCTTCGCCTCGAGACACTTGCAGAGAGGGTCGTACAAGAGAGGGAGAAGGAGAATTACAGGAAAAGAAGAAGAGGGAATTTGCGGGTAACACGCGCAACGCTGTGGAAAAACCGAGCACACTACCACCGTTGGTGCTCGTAGTTTACAACCGGAAGTGGTGGCGGCCGGTAATAACCAGACAGCGCGCTTTTAGAGAGAACATTTACGAGCATAGATACGGTACATCCACCTTTTCCTTCTGCCTATATATTATTTACCATATCGCGCATCAACAACGCGCGGAGACCACTCTTGCTTTTTTCCTAACGGAAGATACATGGGCAAAGATATAGACCTCATCCACGAATCGTAAATCTAGGCGAAGAATTTTTGGCGTTGCACGAGGATTTCCGCTTGCAACGGGAGCCAGGATAATTCGTCTCTTGTTACCTCGAATATCCAAGGATACTGTTCAATAAACGTTTCCTTCTTTCGTGATTTTTCTTCTTTTTATTTTTCTTTTATAACGTAATCGTGTTAACAATTTATGTAGAGTTATTGTGATTTTTCTTTTTTTGATATTATATATTGGTATATGAGATTTATTGAGATATAAAATGTTAGTAGAAATAATTTTAGAAGTAGGTTTAGATTGATATTTGTTTTAATATATAATAATGTGGTTTTCAACATCTTGTTTTTATTTACTTCTTATGCTTGTATTTTACTCCAATGCAATTGAACAATTGCACGAGAAGTTTATTATCATATTAGATGTATTCTTGATATATTCATATGTATTAAGTTAAATATTAATAGCTTGAAAAATTAATTAGTTAAAATTTCGAATAAATAATAACTTTTTATTGGAAATGGCAGTATTTAATTATCATTATTTGGTACTTTGAGTAATCAATTATTTATTATTTATCAATTATTTATTATTTATTATTGAAATAATTTAATCTTCAATTGTTAAAATTTTATTCATAAAATATTTTTATAAGGTGGGTTTAGGAGAAATAAAAATATTTCACTTTCCATTTCACTTCATTTAATACAAATTTTAATAATTCAATAATTATAATTCAATAAATAAGCTTTAAGGATAATATATATCAACTTTTCTGTTTATTTTGATTTCTAAAATATATTTAAAAAATCTAGAAATATAATAATATTTTATGTATACTCGAAAGTTACTACAATTGAAAATTTCTTTATAATCACTAGTTTTTATAAAGTTTCATGAAGTTCTATAATAGATTTACTGATAAAATACAAAGTTTTTTCTTACTTTATTTTATTACTTTATTTGAAAAAAAATCTAATAAATAGTGAAGAAAATTTTCTTATTTTTCTTATAAAAAAAAGAAAAATAAATTAATAATTTTATTGAGCCTTTATTTCTGATTTTAATGCAGAAAAATTTTGAAACAGAATTGCATATAGTGTATTAAGTTTGTAAATTGAAACATTTGTAAAAAGTTCGAATAAAAATTTTATATTTTTAACAACTAAATAACATTTTCATTAACATTATCAATTATGTAAACTCAACAATTTATTAATCAAATATTGGGTAATAATTTTTCGTTTTCTACGAATTATTTTTGCGAATCATCAATTTCACAAAGACTTTGCCTTCTTCTATTAATTTTATTTCTATTTATATTTAAAATTGTTAAAATTTTGATTTTTACCGGCTCAAAATATAACAAAAAACTCAGAGTTTCTGTGTTGCACGATTCTCCTCCATCTTTTTTCAGTATGCCTTTTGAAAATACCACACGGTGGAAACATTTTTGCAGAGCATCGTGTTACTCAATTAGGAAAGGTGAATTTCTGTGTTTCTGGTTACTGTTTTTATGATTCTCTCTTTTCTTTCTTTCTTTTTTTCTTTCTTTCTTTTCTTTTCTTTTCAAGCACAATACATTTGACACATTTTGGTAGTTGGTCAGACGTTGGATAATTTAGTAGGATTTTGTCGAAAATTCGTCGAATCGTAAAATCTGGGTATTGCAGGCCTTTTCTGAAAATTTCATCTCCTCTTGCTTATCGTGGATTCTTGATTAAATCTTCTTACCCTCATTTATTCGTGAAAGGTTCTTGTGTTATTTACGCACTTACATCGCTATATATTACGTAGATGTATGCACGCTTCCATATCCGAGGAAATACGAGATGTTACTCTGCAACCGGTGTTTATACATTCACTTGCGAAATTGTTTATCGTGCAGGTTTTCCAGCAATATTCGGGAAGAAAATTGATGGATTAATTTTCAGTTCAAATAGAAGTTTCTTAAACTTTCTAAATTTTCTTTATTTACTTATGATTTTTGGAATATTTATATATGTTCTTTAATTTTCTGTTTCTCGGAGAAAAATTTTTTATTTTCAATTTACAATATTTTGGAGTATATTTTTATATATTTTTTTTAATTTTTTGTGAGTATATTCTATATTGATTATAGAAAAATTTGGTTAATTCTCAATTAAATAGATTTTATTATTGATTAATGAAGATAAATTAATCTATATTTAAAGATAAGTTAAAAATAATAAATAAAATATGATTTTTTATTTGAAGAAAAATTTTATGATTTGAAGAAATGCATGAATATTTCTCTATGTAATATAAAAAGAAATAATTTTTTTCTTTTACGCTTTTCTGGAAATATCACTTATTAATTGTTTATAACATATTTTAAATATATACAAAGTCTTGAACAAACTTATATAGAGTATATTCGTGAAATATCTTTGGATAAAGCTCATTCTATCTCTGTCTTATTTTTTGTCTCTATCTATTTGACTTGTAGAATTTAGATTTTCCAAAAATATTCTATGAATATATTAATATCGTATATACATTATAAATAATTTGAAAATAAAATTTAATATATATATATAAATAATATAATATAATAAATATAATATATAAATAAATATAATATAATAATATAATATAATAATATAATATAATAAAAAGGAAAGGAAAATATAATATGAAAGAAAATACATAATAAAGTTTGAATACACAACAACGAAAAGCTTGCATTACTTTGGAGCATATTTTTAATAATGAATTGTAATATTTGAGGAATGAATGAAATACAAAAACGGAATATTTATTTTAAACAATGCTATATAAATTTTCTCCATATCGTACTCCATTATTGAATTATTTCTATATAATATTTCAAAACTTATTACAAAAAAATTTCTATTATATCCTTTCTACATTAAAAATCATGAAAATTTTTCCTCTCCAAGCAAATTTTTCCTCTCCAAACCAATTTCATCATAAAGAAAATATTTTATTTGCAACTCGTGCTCATTCACGTTTGCAGCTATAGTAACGAGAATAAAATATTTCGAAATAAGAATTATTTCGATTACGTGGACAAAGGGTTGTTTCGTAAATCGTTGTGCAAAGGATTGAACCACTAGTAACCCACTTAATACTCGGGTTCCAAACGTTGGCCAAAGTCTTACCGTTTCTTGATAATTGGATCGGCACAATGATACAATAATAATAATAAATATTAACATTCTAGTCGTTTAACTAGCTTTGTGGGGACTATTGTAGTTTATCAAAAGATGCGTCAATAGAAAATCGTTATTTACGTAATCATGTTTGTGAATTTAAAAATAGCAACCGTTCAATTTGAAACTCGTGAATCTATTATATTTGCATTAAAATATTAATTCATCGGTGTAAGTAGAAAAGCACACAAAAAGTAGAATTTAAAATATTTTAAATATAAGAAAAAATTCTGAATAAGATATTCTCGTACAAACTCTCAAGTAGAGTGTAACATTTTAACGATCTTTGTAAAAGTTATCTTCGAAATTCGAAAAAGTTAGCTGATTCGAGGAACATCTCTCTGTATTCATGACGTATACCTCCTCATCGTGACTGTCACAGTCCAGAATCAAGATATTTCCAACTCCTTTGAAAGCTGTGGAGTGATAAGTAAAATAAAATAGAAAGGAAAGGATAAATCTGACGTGATTTTTAAAAATGCCCGGGAAAGAAGTGGAAGGATTCGAAGGCTGGCTCGGTCGATAATGTAGCCGGGACAGGAAAAGACACTGAGGTGACAAATGGGGGGGAAAAGAAAAATCGGCCGACAGTGATGTTGAAAAAGGAGGGGGCAAAAAGCTGTGTGTAACTAAGGATGAAAGTTCGACCGCGAGGGTGGCGAACCGTAAAAGGGTTAAAAGGAGGACGAGAATACGGGTGTTGGAAGGATACGAGGCCAAAGTGGTTTGCGTGACAGTGGGTAATTACACGACGAAATCTGCAAATGGATAGACACACGTCTGACAAATTAGTCGTGATAAAGAGGAACTTGTCCTTCTGGATAACGTTTCTTGGCCGCGAAGGAAATTTTTGCAACTAGAATCTCGTCCGTAACAGAGTATAAAAAGTATGGAAATAAAAGAAAAAAATTTCAAATCAATATTTAAAGATATTTGTGTTTTATAAATTTTTATATTTTTTTTAAGTGTAAGTTCATCGATTTGATCTTGAAATATGTTACCAAGACTATCATTGTAAACGACTTTTTTTTATAAATTTTTTTGAGTTTGTCTTAAATGAATATATTTATTGTGAATTCTAAATTACATTTCTGTTTAACATAACTTGAACAATAAAAATAAAAATAGGTTATAAGTTAGGTTTCATTGGATTATTACATAATGGTAATTTAAATAATAATTAATGCATTATATATAGATTATGTTAATTTATTAGCTTTATTACAATTACAATTCAATGTGATGTAAATTATTTTTTAATTGATAAAATTTCATTATGATTAAATTTCTTAGCTTTCTAATATTTTTATCACTATTTTTATTATAATATATAATATATTATATAATATATATAAGTTGACATATATAAGATAAAACTAATAAAACTTGAAAGAAATACATATTAAACTTCCAAGTATAAGTATTAATAATATTTGTTATAAGAAATATGGTATGTATTACTAATTATAAATCTGAATTTATTAAAAGTTTTTTATAAATATTTCAAAAATTAAGATTACATGTAGAAAAAATTTATTTAGAATGATAATCTTGATAAGATATTTCAAACGTCAAATAATTCAAATAATTAATAATTATTAAAAATTATCAAAAATAATTAATAATTATCAAAAATAATTATTAAAAAAATGATTTTTAAAATAGTATATAAAATAGTACAGTGATAAATATTAATAAATATTACATATATTATAATATAGAAATAATTAAATATCACAAAAAATAGATATTTAATAGAAAATATGGAAAAATATTTTAAATAAAAATTTAAATTTAGAAAAATAGATTATTTTAATAGTTATTTGTCTTTTTGCATTTTTTTTTAGAAGTTTTAAAAAGATTATACAACTTTTTTTAAAAATGGAAATTTGTCTTTTTTTTTTACAATTTTTATGATTGATTTTTATATCTTTTATATAAATTCTTCCAAATATATTAATTTTTATATTAATTTTTAATTATGACTTGATTTCAAAATGAAAATTTCGATCTTCATTTTCAAAGCTTTATGAAAATATTATATAAAATTCATAAATACATTTAATTCATTTAAGGATTTATCTCTTTCATATTTATCTTGTAATGGAAAATTGACTTCGATCAAAATGACCCATTTTCCTTGCAATAATACAATCGCTCAAAAATTTCAAAAGATTTTCAATAATTAATTTATTTACGATAGTACTATCTCACATTAAAAATCTATCATCTCATCGTATAATTATAATTGTCAAACTTTCTATATTTTTCTCGAAATAAAAATGCAGATGTTTGACGAAATGAAAATTTATTTATCCATATATTTTTTAAGCAAACACTAATCGTTTTAAAATATATACGCACGTTTTCTTTATATCAAAACCATCTATCAGATTTTTCCCCCATTGTCAAGATTTTACGCAGGAAACCATCCGTTAAAATGTTGGTAAAATTCACGATAAGAAAACCGCAAAATATTCTTGTTATCTGGGCTATTTATTCACGTGGAATACAGTTTATTAGTCAAAGAGTGCAACAGCATTCTCTACCTTCCTCCATGGGGCTTATCTTTGGGTTAGAAAAATATGGCTCCGATTTTTGTTGTTTCCGTTTTGTTAAGGAGTTATTCTAAAATAACAAGCCCCTATGAACGAGAGGAAAAGAAAATAGGAAGAAAAGTCGAGGAATATCATGGAATAGAAAATTCAACGAAGAATCTCTCTCTCTCTCTCTCTCTCTCTCTCTC
>NW_006263386.1:2026824-2027295 GCF_000469605.1 Apis dorsata
TGTTTTTCTCTGAGAAGAATGATGACTTGATTTAATTGATCACTAGCAAAAATATATATATGTACATTGTGGCTGTAGCAAAGAATTGATTTACATTCAGTTAAATGAATTCGTTGCATCGGGAAGGGAAAACAAAAAATAAAGTTTCGAAAAAGTTGTATCTTCAATTGTTATTCGTAATTGAATACAAGAGATTCATCGTGACGAATAAAAATAATGTTTTTATATCTAATGTTTATCAATTTTCCGAGTCTCTGTAAAAGTTTCATTCGTATTTTGTAATTCTGTGTCCATTGTTTACGACGTTGGGTCCTTTGATTTTTTTTTAAATTGTAATATTTTAATTGTAATACAAGATTTTTATATTCATTGTTTGATTTCGATCGAAATTATACTTCGAATTTGTATGTATGAGTTTAAATCAGTTTTGGGTAATTTCATGTTTTGAACATTTCATTTTTTTTTTTTTTT
>NW_006263386.1:2027526-2038205 GCF_000469605.1 Apis dorsata
CTAGATAAAATGAAAAGAATTAATTTTTAATTTTCCAATTAAAAATTTTATAAAAAAATTTAAAAAACGATATTCATGATGAAGATGTTTCTAACAAAGTACTTATAAGAAAATTTCTTATATTTCGATTATTTTAATATTTTTATTATAAATTTATTATTTAGTTTACAATTTATAAAAAATTTCTGTTTCATTTATAAAATAAAATTAATTTATTATTAAATTTACTATTATAATATTAGTATTAATGTCATTTATTAAATTAATAATTAAATAATTTATTAATAAATAATCTTCGATTATTTTTTTATTGTTTTACATTTCAAAAAATCTGAAAAAAAATTTTTTAATATTTATCGAAATTTCTATTTACTTGTACAATTTTTGTTCCGTCAAATCTTGAAAAGCTTCATTGCCAAAAATAAAAATCTCTTCAATATAATTCAAAAATAAAATCAGGTTATCCAAGACTAGATATGTAACTAAGTGTAACTTTCAGTTGTTTAAATTCATCACTTGTTAACATAGTCGATCAAAACTCGTTTTTTTCGATGTCAATAAATCCATCCTTCCTAGATACATTTATTATTCTAGCATGATTGTAACAAGTAGTAAGAGAAAGATTAGTAATGAAGTCATGTAAGTTTTCTCAATGCAAATACGTGTCTCCACGGAAAATAAATCCTTCTCTGACAGTATCAACAGGAAAATATCGATATCTCGATAATTCGCGAATGAAACGTACCGTGAAATTATTCCCGTCTTCTCCTTCGTTTGACCGTGATCCGTTTTAGAGAAAGATCGTTCCTTCTTTCGCGTGTTTTACTTCACGATAATCCCTCCATCTTCAACCACTTGCCTAGCTGCACTTGACATTTAATCTTAACTTGGTGGCCCACGATAAGTAAAAGGGATTTTTCACGATACGTTACGTAAAATTGACGTTAAATATAAAACTAAAGAATTATAAAACTATATAAAAAAAAACTAATTTATTAGTTTTATATTATTAAATATAAAATTAATTTATTTTTATTTATTCGAATAAATTGCGATAGCTTATATTAAGTTTTTTAATTCTGTTTCATTATATTGGAATCTTTAAATAAATGTGATTTAAAATTTTAATAGAAAGATGATCACTTTAAATTGCTATATAATAATATGTAAAAATAATAAAAAAAAATATTTTTTCTTTAAAATGCTTTCTTTCGTAAATTAAAGCTTTGTGAGTTATTTTAAACGAAAACTTAAACTTGTTACTCGATATTGATATTAAACTTGTTATTCGATAGAGATTTATTTATAAATCATATTTTGTAAAATTTTATTATAGGATGTTAATATTCGTGAGACATTTTTGAAGGATTGATTTTAGAGGTTAAGATGAAAATTGATATGCAAAAACTTGGACTGAAATTTATTTATTAATATAATTTAATAAATAAACCAATCGATATTTTTGTGTTTGTTTTCATTTTTAGAATCAATTCTTCAAAAATGTATGTATAATAATATTTTCATTGTACGAGAAAGCTCTAATCTATTCTAATCTAAATCTAAAAAAATTATTAAATACATCAGATTATATACTCTCGAGACAAAAGTAAATTTGAAACTTTTTTTCTATTATGAAAAGCAAATGAATTATTAATTGCTTTTTTAATAATAGAAATTTTAATTTAAGAAAAATATATTTCCTTTTATTTTAACAGAAATAGTAAAAAGTAATATTATACACTCAGGGTAATTTTAAAACTTGGAGATACAGGATACCAACAAATAAGTTTATTTGTTCTAGAAATAAGTATACAACTATAAAACGTAAGAGTAATTCACGAAATTCTCCAAGTTTTCCGTTGTGCTTGCATCCGGTCCAGCTTTTATCGAATTTTTGCTCGCCGATTCTACGGTGGATTCTAGGATGCTTGTTCCCAACACTCAGCAGACGTGATCTGAGATCAAACAGAAGTCCGCTGAATTAGATATGGTCGATAAATTTTTTAATCTATAGTCTTTGCGGTAAGTCAGGAATACCGTACGATTTTTATCTTTCCTTTTACTACTCCATTCTGATTATTTCCTTCTGCTAAAATTTTCAATTTAATTTTTTCCCCTCAATTTACCCTCGTATAAAATATCGAAAGGTTTGAACCTATCTATTATCCGATAAATTTTTTTCTTTTTAAAAATTGGTTTTCCTTTCTTTGAGTATTTTGTTTTGCAAACAGTTTTAATACAACTCGTGAAATCGTTTGCATTTCGATAATATTTCGTTTCTTGCACAATTAACATGAAAATTCAATAATTGTATTTATATTTGTACAGTTCGAAATTTTCTTCTCATTAATATCACAAACGTTGTATTATTATTTATTCTGACTTCGATTATTTTTATTTTAAATTTTTCTGAAATAATTGAGATTTTTTATCAATACTTTTTTATTATTTATATCCATTATGATTATTTTTAAATTTTTTAATTTTTTTTCTTAATAATAAAATTTTTTACCATTACATATTGTAATAATGAATTATAATAAAATTTATTTTATTTAAATTACATTACTTCAAAACTTGATTGTTTTGTTTATAAACTAAGTTTAAATCGCAATTTTTTATTTAATTTTATTATTTAAGATTTTTATAACGATTTTTTATAACGATTAATTATAATTAGTTTATAAGATGTTTAACTTAATATAAAAGTGAAATGAATTAATAATGAATTTATTAACGATCAAATTATTTTTTAGCTTTTATTTTTGCAATTATTTAAATTATTTTTTAATTTTTAATTAAATAAAAGTATGAAATTATTAAATTCACTAATTTTTTATGTATTTTTCTTCTTTGCATTATTGAGCAAGATTTTATAAGTAAAATAATCTTATGCATTCCGTATCCCATGTTTTGATATTTATACAATATGATGTATACATATATGATATTACAAATATATGATATTTTAAACAAAATTTTTCTTTTATTATAACGTTTTTGTCATATATTTAATAAAATATGATATTGTATAATATCTTAACAATATATAAAATTATCATGAATTTCTGTTTGTAAAATATTTTGCAAATTTCAAAGAATATATTTACATCATTCATTTGTTGAATTTTTATTAATAAACAAAAAATTTTTTCAGATTAATTATTATATAAATATTTTTTATCCGTTTATAGATACAATTTAAATTTCGTGATCTCGATTGTTAATAAAATATCCAGAAGAAATAGAAAATCAATTTTCAATATATGAAAGAATTATATTGCATAGTTATATCATCTCTTAATTCAAAGCTAAGAAAAATTTCTATATTTAAATCTATAAGGAAATCTGTCATTCTTATATTCAAAAAAATCAACTCTTTGAATTATGATTTCGATATTTCTATCGATATTTCTTATTGATAGTTTTCAATATATTGTTAACGGATAGAAATAATTAGAATTTTTATTTTTTCTTATTAAAAATTGTTATCAAGACATGTAAAAATGTTATTTATAATAAACTGCAATAAAAACAAATAAATTTTATTGAAAAATTAATTTATAATTTATTGAAGATTTTTTTATTTACACTTCTTCTATTCGTGTCATTCATATCTTAACGATATTTTGAATAGATCAAAAAAATCAACGAAATATCGCTTATCGTATAAAAATAATAAATTTGTTAACATATTAAATCTTTAATAATAAATTTGAAAAAAACAAAATCTCTAATTATCTTAACGATTTTATCGTTATATCGAATTATCGAATTAACGTATCAATATTATCTTATTATAAGGATATCCAGTTACATAATCACAACATCTCTGTCTCTGATGTTTATATATTATAATAATAAATTTCGTTGATCACGTTCAGTAATATTCTATTCTACTGCTTCCTCCAAATAATCTTTACTGGACACAAAGTCACTTCTCGAGTAACGATCCAACACTCACAGGTTTATCCCCGGTGTCGCGTGTACACGGAACGATTCGAATGGCCAATAACGTCTAACCGGTGGTCGTCGATAGTCAAATAATAGCCGACGAAGCAGGGAAACCAAATCGATCGGTTCTAATCTCTAATCCAAGCCACAATCTCGCGAGAATATGGTTTTGGTGGCGGCCCTAGGATTCCGTGAATGGTTGGCATAGTTTTGGACCATGGTATTTAGTAATTAGCCTATTGCCATCGTGCCCTCGTGCTTATCGTGCTTCCACGCTCCAGAAACATGATCTTTCTTTGGAAATGTGGAAATTCGCGCGATTTTCACGACATTGAACATTGAAGAAATTCGAGGATTCCATCTTGAAATTGATTATGGTTGATATGAATTCTTGTAAGATAAATTGTTTACAAATATTCGTGGAATTACGGTGACGTTTTAAAAACGTTGAAAAAACGTATGAAAAAATATTTATGTTATCTGTTGTAATCAGCTATATAATCACTTATTATTCGAATTAGGCGTAATAAAAATTGTTTGATAATTAAATTTTTGTTGTAAAAATTGATTTTTTCTTTTTAAATATGATTTCAGATATGAATTTTAATAAATTTTTAATAATTGGACTTGTGGTAATTTTCTTGTTAGAGAATTTATAAATTAAGTTAACTTTAAATATTTAATTCGATTAATTATATATAAATTTATTTTATATAGAGAAATTCGTTTTTGAAATTTAATTTACAATGAATAATTTGAAGTGGATAAATTTGCTTTGTCGATCAAAAGTTGTTTCGTGTAAAGGTGAGGCTTTAATGAATAATGTTGCACCTGTAATATTGCACTATAAAGTGTTAACATGATAAATATAAACTTATAGGATAATTTGATATTAATAATTATGATTTTACTAAATAACAAAATAAAATATGTAATCAGTTATCTTATCACATAATTTTCACGATTTAAATATTTAGGCTTTAAGAGTTAAAATAATTGATTTTTTAATTAATTATAATTCACCATTATTATATTCCATTATCATAATCGTTATCATATTCCTTTAATCATATTCAATTTTGTATTCTTTATTCGAATCATTTCTCTCATGGTTATGTCAACTATAGAATAGAATAAAAAATATAATAAAAATATAAAATTAAATTTTTCACGGTACCGATAAAAAAAGTAATTTAATATAAAGAATTTTTTTATGGATAGATGCGTAAAAGATATATATAGATCAAATTTATTTTATGGAATCATATATTTTTAATTCATCAATAACAACTCATCGATAACAGCTCACTATTTGCAAAAAAAAAAAAAATTAATATTTTTACAATAAAATATATTGAATTAGGAGATATTTCAATTATAATCTTGCAATATTTAAAGTTATAAAATACTAGAAAAAACATAAATAAGAAAAATACATAAAAAAACATAAAAAAACATAAATAAAACATAAATACAAGAATTTTATTGCTTCATATTTTTTTTGTCTTCCACACATTAAATCTAAAAAAAAATTAAATTTAATCTTCCATAAATCATTTTTTGCAGATAGTTTTTAATTCACTATTTTATGTCCACTATTCTTTTTTATCGTTTCGGATTCTGAAAGAAAATATGCAAAAATTCTATACTTACTAAAATATTTATTTCATTATACAATCATTCATTCGATAAAAGATTTATCAACAATATTTAAAAGATCTATCAACAAAAATAAAAATTGAATCTTTTCGAAATGAATTCAGAAATGAAAATCTATTTCAGATATAAACGATTCAGATTATCCAGAAGATTAGAGTATTTCATAAACTAATAACTTTTGTCAATTTTCAATAAAGAAATGTAGTATATTTTTCTGGAAAACGTTCAAATGTATTAAAAAAAATATAATTTACTTGTCATAATGTAAATTTAGTAATGATTTCTATCAAAATTTCTTCGTTTATTTTAAAAAAATTCGTTTTTAAACTGAAATAAATCATTCACACGGGATAAAATATATTTAAATTTGCTTTAATATTTTACTAAACAGAATTTCTTTTAAACTTTTGACAAATTTTAGACTTTTGACATTTTTAGAATTATTGCAATTTTCCATATTATCATAATATATATTTATCATAATCATAATTCTTATTTAAAAAAATATATAGATATGATTAAATTTATTTATAATATTTAATTATAATGGAAATATATAAATACAATGATATAATAAATAATAATATAAATATAATGTAAATAAAACTAAATATGATAATATACATATTCATTCATATAAAATATAAAAATATATAAACATATATTCCTATTCAAACTTTTTATTTTTAATAAAATTTCAATTTTTTCAATAAAATTCTTAATACAAAAATAACTTATACTTTTTTTATCTTTCTTTATAAAATATAAATTTAATGTCTATTAATAATTACTTAATCTCTATAATTTTCAAACTATATTATATTTCAAACTATATTATTTTCAAAATATAATAGTAATAATTATAAAACTTTTCAATGAAGATGTATATATATATAAAAGATATAAAAATATTTCTATAAAATTTTGCAATATGTTTATCCATTTTTCCATTACATATATCCCTTCGTGCTTGAGGGAAAGAATAAATCCAATCCTATTTGGCGTATAAAAACACGAACGTTGAATTAATTTCGAGCTCTCGTTGTTTTCTTCCATTTTCTTCTCCCCCTTTTTATTTGGAACGAATCGGTTGAAATCGAGACGTTTAATTGTCGCGAAGTCACATTCTGTCAAAGTGATCTTTTTCCTCTTTTCTCGTGGTCTAAATTGTTCTTGTTAAATCGGATAACAACTTTTCAACAACCTTTCAACAATGGCCGTCTGGTTTTGGCGCGTAGAAACAATGAAATGACTATTGGCAAGGCGATCCTTTGCGTAAAGACAATGACCAGTGGAGCGAAATTTTTTTTTCATTGCTGCATTTTGTTTTTTCGTAAAATCAATTTCGAAACGAAATTCGTTTCGAGAAAGATGTTGTGTAGTTTTGTATAAAATGATAGAAGATATGGTAATTCTTTATATTTTTTGAGAGATCAATATATAGGCCATCTGAATATTCTATCTGAATATTGGTGATAGAAAAATATATATCAGAATAAATTTGCATGGTATCGAGTAACTTATAATTTGATGTAAATAATTTTTTGAAAGATAGAAATTATATGAAAATTAACTTCGTTTCTTAAATTTTCTTTTTTTTTTATTATCTTTTAGATATTTTAAAATATTTGGAAATCAACTCCAAGAGAAAATAATCATTTATGATGAATTTTATTGTTAGTTTGAGATTTTTTTTAATTATTTGGAAATTATAATTTATAAAATATGTTGTTATTCAGAAGTAGAAAAAATAAATATTTATCGAATATTATCAAAAATGAATGAAAAAAGCATGTATGCAGAAAGATTAAATTTTTACGATCTTATAATCTATAAAAGATTTTCGAAAAATTGAAAGAACATAAATAAAATATTCGATCGCTCATATAAAGCAAATTAATTTTCTTTTCTGTCAACTTTCGTCAATCTTGAATGATCTTGAATCATAGATTATTATACATGTTTTAAAATATTTTACTAAATGAAAAGAGACTATTTTATTTCTCCTATTGAATATTGTTTTTGCTAAATTAAATTACTTATAAATATCAGTTGATAAATAAATTTTAATCGATATTTTTCTATATTTAATTTTTGTATTTGTATTTTAATTTTTGTTTTAACTTCTAAAATCAAATCTTCATATAAATATCTCATGAATATATTATATTATATGTAGTTATAATTTATTTCGATAGAAAATTTTGTTGAATATTTTCATATCAATCTTTTCTATATTATAATTATCTCTTTTAATTAAAAGTTCAATTTTTTAAAATTGAGAAACTAAAATTCTTTAATACTTAAGTTTTAAAACATCTGTTATGAATGAAATTTTAATATTCGATATAAATTTCAGATTTTGAACAATACTTTTTTAGCGAATTATTTTTAACACATTTTATATGTTCCTAATTATCTATTATAACATTATAAAGTATCAAGTTAAATGAGTTATTACTTCATATCTTTTAATTCCACCTAATTTCTTATTATAAATATTTTAAAAATTTAAAGCTATTATATATATATAATTATTTGTTGCAAAAAAAAAAAAAATAACAGTTTTCATAAATTTATTCTCGAGATGAAATATCGTACAAAATGAAGAAAGACAGATGCTTTGCTTCGATATTAACTTCACAGACTCTTATGTAAAAAATGAACTTATTATTGGATCAAGGAATGAAGAACGGAGAAGATGAAGGGTGATAAGGGAGTGAATGAAGCAGAAAGTGATAAAGAAATAAGGAAAGAAGGGGGAAGGGTGAGGATAATAAAGCAAAGGATATGATTCTAGATTGTAAGTCGAGGAAGAAGACCGAAGTTTCTACCGCATAAGTTCGAATAGTCAAGGAAATTTCCCGTAACTTCATCGATATTTTTTGGTTACTCACCAAATACTTCTTAGCTTTGTGAATATCCAGTCGACAGGAATGATATTCCAGGAAAATTCTCGGCGCAGACTTTGGCACAGTTCGAAACATTCACAGAGTTGTTCTTTTTCTCTTCTCGCGGTAGTTACGAATTTTCAGAGAAGAAAATATTTCTATCAGAATTAAGATGAATCTTGTAGAAATGTTGCATTTACAACCACCAAAGAGAAATTCATAGTCAAGATATTGCTCTCTTTTTTTACGCGCTTTTGCGAAATTTTTATTATATTATATTTTACATTTATTAACATTTATTGGTATTATTTTAAATTTTTTACATTCAAATTTATTGGAAAAACATAGGATAATTCAAATTTTTGTATTAAAAAATTTTCTAAATCTTAAATTTTTTTTAATTTTAAATTTTATTTTCTCCAAGTTTTCTTAAATTTAAAATGCCACTATTTATCAACATCTAAATATAATTTTATTTTGTTTTTGAAATTTTTAGAAAACAAATCCATCAATTGGATTAATATTTTTAAAATATTTCTTAATTCTTAAATTCTCCTAAATTTTAAATGCAGAATTTCCACTACTTTTCAACTAGAATAAATTTATAAAAATGTAAAAAATTACAACATTTGTACAAATTTTCGTTATTATATTTATAATATCGTTTTAAATTGTAATAAAGTTGTAGTATCAAATAAAAAAAAATAAATAAAAAAAATATTGTAAATAAAAGTTCAGGAAATGAACTCTTTTGATAAAAGAGAGAGATTCAGTGGTTTGAAGGGAAAATGCGGATTCTAGGGATCTAATTGCACGGAAGAAATATCGAATCGCTTCTGAATTATTCATAGCAGTTGATATTCTTTGATTTAACCACCGTTTTGGGTTAGGTCAGGATTGCCGATTGAAGAATTAATGGACAGAAATGGATTCCCTGACAATTGATGTTTAAATACACTTTGACATTGTTCTCACTTATTTCCTTTCATTGATTTATTTATCGTTTCATTAATTATCATATTATTAATTATACGACAATCTTAGGAATTATAAATAATATTTATGATCGAAATAAATAAAAATAGATCAAAAAAAAGTAATAAATGAATCAAAAATGATAAAAATTTTTAAATTAAAGCATGTGTATTAAAGTATTCTATAATTAGAACAATTCAGAATTAAATTGTTTGTAACTAAATAATCAATCAATATTTTTGAATAGCATCTGTTATATTTGTTTTGATTCTAGAATTGATCTATCAATGTATTAATATTCTTTATTCTTAATGTTCATCATTATAAATAAACGAAAAAAATACAAATTTTCGCTCTTTTTGTAATGAATTGATATTCAAGCAAGTCTATTACTATTGGCAGTTTTATTAATAAACTGGAACATCTAAAAAAAGGAACATCTTTATCTGTAATTTTTACAATTAAAATTTTACAAATGCTTTTGAATAACAAACTTCTGATTTGGAATTTTGACATACTATTCTATCTCTAGAATATTATTATTCTTATTCTATATCTAGAAATATTTAGATTCGTTTCTTTTAAAACTCTAATTTTTGTATTATTTTTTCAACAAAGAAGAGATTTATAAATCAAATAGTATTATACATATATATTGTTATAATATTCGTATAATATAATTATTAAGGATTTCATTGAAGATTTCCATTCTTATAATTTGAAAATTGATTGATAAAATTAAATATTTAAAAAAATAATTCATCTATTATTTCTTGAAATATATTATCAAAAAATTACGAAAAATAAAAAGAAGAAATGGTTAGAAATGAAAAATAATCGAAATTAAATTTACTATTGTTTGAAACTTTCAATCAATATAATTCTTATAAAAAATAAAAAAAATAAACATCTAAGATCAAGAAATTTTATCTCAGATTTTTTTGTTTTAACCAGCAATTTCATTTAGACGTTTCAATTATCCATTCCCATAACAACTACTCGTCTTACAGGATAAAATTTAATCAGGTCCACCAACCCGTATTCTCGTTTGAGAAGAGAAAAACGGAAGTCGATGTCAGAGGAGGGAAAAACGCAGGTTATTTAGTTTTGTTTGGTTTTACGAACAATGGAATGACAAAAAAATAGAAAACACGCAAAAAAAAAAAAAAAAAAATGGAAATGAAAGCTACGCGAAAAATA
>NW_006263386.1:2038358-2048368 GCF_000469605.1 Apis dorsata
TTGGATGGAAGTGATGTTTGCGGTGCGAAACGTGATCGCATGAATTTTCACGCTTGGAATTTTCACGAATATTTTTGAATTTCTTCATGTTTCTTCGCGTCATGTCCAGTCGAATTGAAAATAAGCTCGAGCAAATATACATCGACGATGATTGTGTTGTGTTGTCACGCTTTTCTTTCTTTCTTGGTACAATGATACGCAAAAAAATTCCTTTCACGCCGATTACCATTCTGCTATATAATGCTATATAATGATATGGAGTGATTCGTAGTATAAAATAAGCTCAGAATATTTTCTTTTTTTGAATGTGTTAATGATAATTAATAACACAACTGACAGTTTTACAAATATGAAGAAATTCGTATCGCTTCGTTAATCTCGAAAACATTTTCGATTCCCAGAGAGGGAATTGTTTCGAGCGTTTTCCAAAGTGCCTATAAATTATTTCCCTGTTAACTTAACCCGTGGTCGTTTATTAATCGAAGCTTTTGTGTAATAAACTCGTGCACGAAATATTGAAATAATATCCAGTGTTCTCTGTCGATCGATTTATTCCAGTCTCTCTGGAAATTTTCTTTTTAATATTTGTAATATAAAAATATACAGAGTAGTAATTCAATAAAATGATAAAAATTAAGGAGATTCTATCGTAAAAATAAAATTTTTTCATACAAGGTTTTTCGTTTCTTTCAAATACAAGTGAAATCAGTTAATTTTAGATACGAAAGAACTATCAATAAATGATTACTCTACATGTAACAATAAACGAAAAATATAGAATGAAATTTTATCTTTTTTTTTTAAGTTCTTATTTTTGAAAAAAATTTTTGTTTATTCTTTAAAATTTAATATATATTTAAAATAATTATTAACAATTGATTCATATATTGTAAAAATTAATTGATTTCGTTTATTTTAGAAAATATTTTCAAAGTTGATTTATTTTAAAACGAAGTTCTACGCAGTTCTTGATTTTTGTCTTATTTTGATTCATAAAATCTTTCTGATCTCATTTGTATCATCAATTATTACATTTTATATTTTTACGTTTCACATTGTTTTTTAAGAGATTCATTAGAAATTTTAATAATTTTAATTGTCATTTTATAAAAATAATTGAAATTCGATCCTTTTTTTGTAAAAAAATTTTTTCCACCATTCATTAAATATTATGTGCTTAATAAGAATAATTCATCCATAAATTTTATTATTGAAAATTTTCTGTTATTTTCAATTAAACATTTTATCAAAAGTTTGTAAATTTCTCTAGAAATTCTCTATAAGTTTTTTGTTTTATCTTCTGAATAGAATATCCTATATTTTCATATTGATTTTATAAGAAAAAAATTTATATTATTAATGATAATCGCAAAGTGTGTCAATTCGTAAGAAAGATTTTACAATTTTGAATTTACTTGCGAAAGATTTATGTAAATAATTTAAATAGAAATAGGGATTGTATCGCGAAAAGAATTTCTACTATATCACTTCGTATATATTAAAAGAAATTTATTGCGTTTTATTAAAAGAAATTTAACCAGAAAATGTATGCAATCAATTCACATAGAAGTAAAAATTATGAAAGTTTGTTTCTTATATTATTTCTTACATTATTATTTATAATAAGCGTTAACAAAAAATATTTTCAATTTTGTATTATATTGTTAAAAAGAATTTTAACTATTATATATTCTAATATCATTTCTTATCAATTCCACTTGAAGAAAGAACAAATTTATTATATCTCATACACACATATAAATGAAGGATAGTATATACATATATATAAAAATAAAATTTTTAATCTTTTAATATAAATCTAACTATAAATTTCACTTTATTTACTTGACAATGATAAATTTAAATTATTCTAAAGTCTAGTTATTAAGTCTTTAAGTTATTCTATTTGTCTAGCCATGTCTTATATCTGGTCATAACTAAATTATTTCATTTAATTGACCACGACCATCTTATCTGTTCGTATAATGATTGGATCGATTTACTTGCTTGACCATTATTAGGCTTCTTGGTTTCATTTCATCTTTTGAAATCTCACAATCTTAATTTTTTCACAGAATATTCGTCAGATTTTTATTTTGAATTTAAATTCAGAAAAAATTGCAACAAAAATTAATGAAAATTGCTTTAATTAATCGAAATATTAATTAATTTATTCATCAAATAATAAATACTACTATTTGAAATAATTCTTTTTAAATTATTATTTGAAATAAATTACGCCCATATTTGCTTGCAATATAATTCCTTGTATTATTCTATTGCAAATATGATATATAATATGTGTTTTGTGTTTCAGGTGAGTATCCATGTTCGACAAAGTTCACTTTTAATTAAACAGCACGAGTGAGTATACATCAATCTTAATTTACGAGTGGGAATAAAATAAATTGCGCGAGTTACATTCGTGATTACAATAATACACGGGTCAAACCATCGAGATATACGTATAATGAAAATTTTACGAAAATATCGTATTGTTCCGAACATATTTATACATTTAACAATATTTCTGTAAATATATTTTTTACGGTTGAAGAGCGATATTTTATAATTCCTGCTCATCAAAAAAATATCATTTCTGTTCGAGCGTAATCTCGAATGTAATGCAATTACATCATTCGATATCATCGACAAATGATTCTTTATTTGTTGTTTTTTTTATTATCGTTTTATTTATTTAAACGTAACATGATTTTATGAATTTAATGGTTTAATGAATTTAATCTGTCCAATTTTTCGTCACTCAATGTGCATCGAAATTATTTTTATTTTTATGTTTTTTTTTTTTTTTGAATAAAACAATTGAATAATTTTTGGAAAAACGATTTTTATATATTTTTGGCAAATCATTTTTAATTAATTATTACATCATTACAGAGTATATAACATATTCTAGTTTTAATAATAGTCAAATTTTTTTAATATTCTATGGATCTGCATAAAAAAAATATTATATGAAATTGTATGTAGATTATTTAAAAATTTATTATAAAAAATATGATGATAAATATTTTATGCTGTTCTAGATATGTATAACATTATTATGAAATATTACTAAAAATTAGTATGGATTATTTTTCTTCACTGCAACAAATTTTTTGACGTGCTAGATTACCTGCTTAATAAGAATAATTGACCCATAAGAATATTTTAAAAAATTTTAATCAAATATGTTTAAATTCGCAACTTCAAATTTATTGAATTAATTTAAAACTTAGTCAATAAATTTTGATTAAATACAAGACTTTTTATCAGATTCATACAATTTAAAGTATTTATAATATTATAAATTTCTTTTAAAAGATTTTTTCCTATAAAAAAAACAACTTGGATTATATATATATTTGATAATTTTTACAAAACATATCATAATATAAATATATCTCACAAATTTGATTCTGTTTCATTATCAATAGATTAAACTAACAATTAAAATTTAATTAGATTACTAATTTTTGTAATTATAAAATTTACCTAATTTTTATCTTTTTAATTCAATATCCAAACTAATTTCTGTTTACTAATTAATAGCTAATTTAAATTGCAGATATTCTTATAAATGTTTCGAAGTGTTTCACAAAATATCGATTTATCGATTTCATTATGATTTTAGACTATTTCTGTATACTTTTTATACGCATCGATAATTGATTGTTTGTAGTAACCAAGCACGGGACAAACCACGTGTTGAATTTCCCTGTAGAATTACTCAACAATCCTACAAATCTATCGACCACATATAACTGAGTTTCTGAATATACGCATCCTTATATCTAAACGCATTCTTACATCTAAAATCGATTAAAATATATAATATTATTTGTAATTATTTAAATATTTTTTTACAGACAAAGTGGTCCTATTTATGCAACTAATTATCTGGAAATTAAATTCTGACACTAATTTTAAATATTATTTCAACAACAAAAATTTCCGATTTATTCAATTTTTAATTTTATAATTTTTTAATAATAAAATTAAACTTGGAATATAAATAAATAACAAATATGTTAAATAAAAACGATATATGTGAATTCGAAAATATTGAATTATAAAATATTTAATAAATAATTATAAAATTTCATAAATTTTTGGTAATAAAATTTTAAGCTTGGAACATAATAAAAAGTTATATAATTGAATTTGAAAATTTTTCGAAAAAAAAATAAAAAATTGTTAACTTATTTCAATATAAAGATGAGAGTAATTGGATTTTTAAGTATTAATATAGGAATTAAGAAGTTATTATATTTTGCAAAATTCATGATGAATTGATCTATTCAAGTTTTTTAAATTTTGATATAAAATATAATTAATATTTCACTTATTATAAATTAAATAATTTATAATTAACTTAGATAGAATTGATATCGATTGTTTCATAATATTTTTAATTAATATTTAAAAAAGTTCATTTTTTAAATTTTTAATGAGATAGTATATAAGAAATTTTTTACTTCGTTACAATTTAAAAATTTATCTTGATGATAGGTAATATAATATGCACAAAATTTTTAATATTTAAAAAAAATTATTAAACTTTAATTTCTCTTAGAATCTGTAAATTTGAAGCATATTTACATCTTTAAGAATGATATTAAGATATCTAAAATTTAATTTATCTTAATTATTTAATCAGATATTTCATTTAAAAAATTTATCGAAATTTTAAATTCTATTTTTATCTTAAATCATAATTTAAAATTACAGAAATCTTCAACAAAAAATGATCTTCGAATTTCATTTCATTCAATATTTTTAACTCTCAATGAAATATTTTATTCAAAAGAAATTATCGAACTTCTAGATTTAATTAAAATTTAAAGATCTGAAAAATCAATTTCCAATAAAATGTATCAAAAGAAATATCTTAACTTAAACGAAATTTAAATACTATTAAAATTGTAAAACCTAAAAAATCATTTTTCTCCATTTTCTTATTTCTCTGTTACTTTCATATTTGAATAAAAATTCACGCAAATTCGATGAATCATATTCTCACTATCACTTCTCAGTTATCTTTTATTTTTCAAGGATTTTCGATATTCATAATACTACGAATATTTATGCAAATTAAAACTTGTAGAAACACCATTTATAGACATAAAATTGAAATAAAAATCTGTTTCATTTTTAAATATTTCATATCTTCTTTTATATCGTATGCATTCGGTACATTTAAATTTTCTATAAATACATAAACTTTCATAATATTGTATTCATAACTTTCGTTTTATCTAAATCCATTTTTCTTCACTTCCATGCAGATAAATACTCTATATAAGAGGATTTCACGAACGAATTTAATTATAAGGGATTGTTGGAGTTAACACGAGTCCATTGGGTTCGGTGAAGTTGTGAAGTGATCATACGTCTCCCTAGAGAGGAAGCACATGTTCGCCCCCATAACAATGGAACACACGGTATAGGTTAGACAGCGTGATCAGATAATGGAGTACCAAGAGTGCATTACACTGTATAGTCGAATTATGCATTTCTGAGGGTCTGCCGCATTTGCTTGTCTCGTACACATGTGTGTACATTCGTGTTGATCTCATGCGCAGATGTTCCCTATCGAAGTTCAATTATCTGTAATATTAATTGAGAAAAATGTGCATTCGCAAATTGACGTTTTTTAATAGAAAAATATGACATAATGATTTTTGATAATTTTATAAGTTTAATTTCTCGAACATTATCACGTGACATTTCAGTGATGTGAATTTTTTATTGTTGCATTTTATTATTATTACATCTTTATAATGTTACATTAATCTGTTCTTTTTATTATATTATATCGTTATGCCATCTTTTTATTCTTATTATATTATATTACGTTATTTTGATACAATATTGAATAGAATAATTATGCAAGATGAGCCATGAAATAAGATCACTTGAAAATAATTATTGTATTATTTATGAAAAAAATTTCATATGTAAAAGTCGTATAGCATAAAAATTGATAATTGGTAATTTCAAAGGATAAATAGGAATGTATAAAGATCAATTCTATTAAAAAGAAATATTAAATCACTTATAAAAAAGATTGTTAAATTAGATGATATTTTAACTGAATTTTGTAAAAACTTATTATATAAAAGAAAAGGAAAAAAATTTAAAAAGAATATCGTTTTGTATACATTCATAAGTTCTATTAAATTTAAATTAAAATTAATAAATTTTTATTATAATACTATTTTTAAAAAATTACATTAACATTCAAATTAAAATATTTCTGAAGTTAATAATTTTTTACTGTTAGTATGACTATAAATAATTCAATAGTTTTTTTTAAATAAAAATGTATATATTCATTTCATTTAATGTGAATTTAAATTGCTCATTTTATAATTGCTCAATTTAATAAATAATAATAATTTGATAATTAAACCTTAACATTTTTTTTATCAAATTTTATATTTATTTTGCTCTCTAAAATTTATCTTCTAAGATGCCTTATGAATAATATCAACATCCTGTATATTATTTTTCTTTCTTCTTTATTTGATATATATTTATATTCATAAGATAAACAAAACTTGATATATTAAAATATATATGTTTAATATATATATTTAATATGTTTATTTTCACGAATAAAATTCAATGTTTACTTATAAATAAATTACTCATAATAAATTATACATATATTAATCGGCTTTACGGTAAAAGAAGGATTGAAAGAACAGATCGCTAAATCGGATTTTGATATTTATTAAAAATAGAGAGAAATAAGATAAAAATAGAAAATGAAAATCATTTTTTATTTATCTTATTCATTATTTCATTCGAATTATGAATTGATCTTGATACTATCTTTTCTCTATGTTAAAAAACAAATGAATGAAAATTAGAAAAATTATTTATTTGTTCAAATAAACTAAAGAAAAGAAGAAGAAAAAGGAAAATATAATCATTTAAATTAATTAGAAAAAATAATATAAATATAAAGAGATTTCTTGAAAGAACAAAATTATTTTATGTATAATAACTCTATACAAACTTCTGTTAAATTAAAATTTTCAAATGAGAATTAGAATTTTCTTGTAAGACAGTATTCGAAAATTTTTGCATATGATTTTCAGATATAATTTTCTATGAATTACAATAAAAATTGTTAAAAATTATTTTTTTCTACGAATTTTTTACGAATTATAATTTGCCATATATAAATAAATATATCGACAAAATCGATAACAAATGTTCGTTATTTTTCAGCCAATCTTCGTACATTAAAATATTATTTATTCAAATATTAGAAATTCCGCTATATTACAACCATTCACAACACAATCTTATAACTATTGAGAAAACGAAAAATAACGATAGATTCCAGGTAATAACTAGGATGAAACTTTCATCTATATGAAAACTTCTTTCTTCAATTGACAGTTTATTAACGATGCCTGAAGCGTGAGTGGAAAAAGTTGCGAGGAAAATGGTCAAATGAGTTTTCAAGTCCTTCCTTTGTTCCGTCCAAACTTCCAAGGAAAACAACAATATTTTTCACACGTTCTTTTCTCTCTATATTTTCGTTCAACCCCCGAGGAAAAGAATAATGCCATCCCTTTAGAAGGATTTCTACCTCCTTGGATGTAGAAAGCTCGGCATATCATCATCCTTAATCCTTCTTTTTCTTTCCAGCCCTTATTTTCACAAGGTGGTGGCAACACGTCACTCACGAATATTTTATAGAAAGTATGCGCATATATTTCGGACGAATTGCCAAGGAATTGTCAACTTTCTCGAAAATCACCGCTTCTGCATCTTCTTTGTTCTTTAACTTGTGGGCAAATTAGAAATTTGCCTTAATGCGTTCTTAATGTCTTTTCGTCGTTTTATAGTATTTTACAATTTCTATTGCATCTATTTTTTCGCGAATTTCTTTTTATTTTCGGTGAAACATCGCATTCGTATATTGAAAAAGTTCGATTGCTTGGTATTGGATATTTCGATGGTTTTTGTATATTTTCGTCTGCGCGAAATAATATTGACAGATTAATCCAAGAATTGGAAGAAAAGAAAAAATAAATTGTGTATTTTCATTGATTATTGGGAAAAATTTATTTATTATTTTTTCCAGATCTAGTTTGAGAATTTCGAAAATATCATAAAAATGATTAGATTCTCGATGAATTTAACTGTGTGAAGTATTAAGTGAAAGGGATTATGGAAAATTGTGAATTTTCGTTGGATATTGGAAAAAAGAAATTCCGGTTCTAAAAATTCCAGAAGTATTGGAAAAATGTTAGTTTGCATAAATTTTGATAATCGTTTTTATATTTTCATTCATTATTTTTTATTTTTTCTATCTTTAATGTTTTTTTGTAAGTAAATCAACATTATTTTGTAATTATTTCTTCAAAATATTCAAATTACTCTTTCGTAATTAGTTATTCTAAAAAAAAAAATTCAATATATACGTCCTCAAAGATTGCATCTAAATTTAATTACAGGAACACTTTCGGCTTTTCATAGTTGCAAGTTTTGTTTAAAAATTCGGTCAAGAAATATATTCGAAAACTTCGAGGAATTCGTGAAAGCATTAGTGGAATGGGGAGAGTTTGAATTCTTCTTAAATTCGATACAAACTGGAACTCGATTGCTTGTTTGCAAATCCTTGATCGATATCTTTGCCTCGATATTCTTCATCGTAATTTAATGCAAGGCATTTCCGTTATTCTCGAAGCCCGGACCCAGCAGCCACTCTTCGCTTAATGCATACTTATTATGAAACGATGAAACTTCTCTCGTAACGTGCGACCAACTTTCCGAAAATTAAACTTGGGGATTAACATTTGGATGGGTGAAACACGAAGAACTTTGGCGGGGCATGGTGATCACGTGATCACGATGTTTTCGTCGTAATTATACGAGATACCGCCACTGATGTTGTTTCAGTTGAAATTTCGATCATAATTTCGAAAGTGATGTAATGTTGAATTGATTAAAAATATTGTATATTATTGTTGTTGTAAATGAAATGATTGAATTCTTAATTTTTTAAAATTTTAAAAAGAAAATACGTTTAATTAATTTAATACATCTATCAAAAAGTAAAATTAAAATTATGTATATTAGAATTGAAACATTTAATGGATTATATTGATTAAATAGTATTGAATTCTTGATTTATTCCTTACGTTTATATTTATTATAATTTAAATTTCTTTATTTATTTCTAAGATATGTTATTTTTTAACATAATCTTTTCATTTATTAATGTTAAAATTTATTAATGTTTTTATACATTATATTATATTTTAAATTCGTATAATGAAAATATTTGACATTAAAACATAGTTCATTAAAACATTATAAATTATATTTATTATGATATCCTTTTTTTTACAATAAATAATAAAAAATATAAATAATATACTATCGAAATTATATTTAATTAACTTCAAATATAAAATTAACGTATAACAAATATTATTCAATACATTTAAAAGTTCTGAATAGTTTTATTTATGAAATAATTATTTCTTGTATCCAATGATATATCATAGACAAATCTGGATTATTTCATACTTAAAAATAATTTTAAATAAACTTATTTATTATTCGATAAATAGTATATTTCTGTGAAGGTTATGTTTTTTATTTGATTAATTGAAAGAATTTGAGATAAGAAAAATATTTGGAATAATCAATTATTTGAGGAAATAACATTTAGAATAGAAACATTAATAATTATTCAATATTGAATAATAAATGTAGTACAAATAATTGTAACAAAAATATAATAATGTTAATTAGATGCAATAGTAATGTAAATATTTGACATTATATATTAAGAAACTATTTATTTTTATTGAAATCAAATATCAATAATAATAAAAAATAAAAAATAATTTTATCGTAGCTATTCTAATTGCCAGATCAATAATCAGTTTTCTTTTTTTTTTCTATATCTATAGAAAAGAGTGTTAAAAAACAGACTTTTGAAAATAATCGCCAAATCGCAAAAAAAAAAAAAAAAA
>NW_006263386.1:2048548-2056754 GCF_000469605.1 Apis dorsata
TATAAAAATGATTTTACTATTTAGAAAAATATTTTTAATAATATTATAATAATATTATAATAATATTATATTTACTGCGATATATATTTATTTTGAAAGAAATTTATTACAAATTTTATGTTTTGAAGTAATCAATTTGTAAAATTGTCGACAAAAATCCTCGATTTTTTTAAATATTGCAATTATTAACTTAAATTCTATATATTACACTCATAGCTAAAAACTTATTCAATTAAATTGTATTCACATAAATAAATAAATAAATAAATTCAACTTAAGTTGAATATAAATATTTCTTGTTCATAATTTTATTTGTATAAAATATAGAAATGAGTATATATTTTAAGTTTTTTTCTATATAATAAATTTAAAATATTTATAACAATAATAATATAACAAATACGATAAAATTAAATTAAATTAATCAAATTATAATTTAGAATCATGTAAATTATTCTTTACAGTTACCAATATAATATTAATCATTTAGTCATTTCATAACTAAAAAAAAATTTATCATCAAATAATTTGCCTTATTTGGAAATTTAATATACATATTATCTTTCATTACACTTTTAAATTAATCCTTCATATTCAAAAATCCAAATATTTTCAAATAATTGTGATGTTATAATATTTTATTCTACATTGATAAAAATTTATCATATCATAAAAAAGAAGAGATTAAAAGATTCGTAAAAAATTATTTTTTCAAATTAATCAATAAAGTTCACATTTTTCGATACAGAATTTTCACATTTTGTATTTAGATTTTTTCACAAATAATTTTAAAAATACTTATCATTTATATTATTTTTATCTTCAATTTTCCTGATTTATATAAAATATCATGTTTCCTTATTTTCATAATTCAATTAATGACTCGTCAGAAAGAATTATTATCCTCGAGATCGATCATTTCGTGTCTCTTGCTAAGAATTATGATCACTTTATTAATAACGGAAAAGAACTTCGTATTTTATCGGCGAATCTATAATAGAACTTGTCTTCTCGAAACTTTGCAAAAAGCCAATAAACCGTAATTAAATTATTTTTCAACTCAAAGAATATTCAATTCCTGTGCATGTCATAAGCTTCAGCTAATAACAAACTCGGTTCGACTGTATCGGAATAAAATAAAGGATGGAAGAAGCAATAAATATGGAAGGTTATCGGTTAAGAGAGGAGAGGAACGATTTCGCGCATCGCCGTGGGCAAACTTATCGCCGATACGAAAATTGATGGAGCACGCCATGGCGCGTTAATTGCATCGCAAACTCGTTAATTATGTACGCGAGTCGGTTCACGGAAATTTGTAATAATTTAACCTGAACCATGGGTTTCTGACAGATCTGATCGCTTGATAGAGATTCGAAATCGAATTCTGAATATTTGAATATTGATAGATGTACAATGATTCGTGAAAATGTTCAACATTAATATTATTTTGCTGAGAAGTTCTCATTATAATAAAACTTTGTATATAGAGAGATTAATGAACTAGAGATTAATAGATTCAGATTGGTCAGATAAATTAGATCAGGTTAGAAATTACATTTTTTTTACAAGTTTTCTTATGGAATAGATATTTTAATATCTATGTATTAAAAATTTTATTCAAACAAGTTATTTTAAATTACTTATTAGGAAAGATTAAATTACTTATTAGGATAAGATATTATAATTTTTTTAAAAATTTGATTACAGATATAAGAATAATATAAATGATAATATTTTTATTAGAATTATTTGTGAAAAAATCTAAATACAAAATGTGAAAATTCTGTATCGAAAAATACAGTCATGAAAACAAATCATTTTAATTATCGTTTATTAAAAAAGATTGCATAATGAAAATGCAAATAAATTAGACACTAATTTTATTTAAGAATATATAAGAATTTATTAAGAATTTATTAAGAATATATTTCAAAAATATTATATTTGTAATATAGTATAATATTATTAATATTTATATAAATGAAAAATATGATAAATATCATTTAATATAATTTTATAATATTGTTATAATGTTATTTATTGAATGGTATTCAATATTACAATTTGTTAATTGTTTTACAATAATAAAAAACTTTTTTAATATTGAAATAAAATATTTGTTCCTAGTAATAAAAAAATCTTTATTTTTATATTTTATCGATTCTATTCAAGCTAAAATTTTCATTTTGAAAGAAATTTTTTCTTTATGTTGTTTCTTCTTTCATTAAACTTATAACGTGAAAATTTTTTTTTTATAAAAGTTTTATATTATTAATGGAATTTTCTTTATTTTTTAAAAAAAAGTTTCATAATTATTTTTTAATTTAAAATATTTTTTACAAGAAAAAACATTAAAATTTAAAAAAAAAATTTTATTCCACTGTTACAACAATATTGTAAAAAAATATTCGAAAAGGAATCATTTATTTTATATATATTTTATTGTTAACAATACATTTATATAAGCGTTTAAATATTTTTATTAATTGCATGTAGTTGTAATCTATATCAATATAAAAAATTTGTTTTATAGGATTCAAATATTACTATTATATAAAATATAATATTTCATTCTATTTATTTAATCGTCATTATTGATTCGAATCTCAATTAATATTTGCAAATTTTAAAAATATATTTATAAATAATCCAAATGAATTGAATCTCTCATAATAATTAGATCGTGAATCATAAAAATATATTTCATTGAATTTTTATAACTTTTTAAATTTACTAATTTTGTTTTATTTTTCATTTATAATTTATAAATAATATATTTGGTTTACAATATAGTTTCATTAAAAATATATAATATCTATATAAAAAAATAAGTAAAAATAATATTATTTTATGAGATTTATTTTCATTTATTGGTATATTTTCATATTATGAGAATTGCAATATATAAAAATTACTTTTAAAGACAACCAAAAAAAATTGATGAATTTCAAAGAATTTTCAATACTTGAGTAATTTACAATTACTCATAATGTATCAAACTTACTCAATCAATATTCGTGTCTGCTTGGAAATAATACATGCACGTGAAATCTTCAACTTTAATCCCTTGACTTAGAAAGATTTTTATTTTGTTGACGTTGATTAATTATACTTAGATTAAAGAGCAAAGATCCAAACTAGATTCGAACTAAACAAAAAATTGCAATCCAATCCCTTATCTTTTCTCTCCATATTTTCTCTTTAAATTCATTAGTGATCATTAATCTTTTATCGTTAATTCGATTGGATTCGATGACAAAAATACATTAAATTTTATTTTTTGTAAGATTTATGAACGAAACTTTATCATATTCTTTCATTGTGTTCTTTTGCGTGATCAATATGATTTCTTCCAAAATCTATCAATTTCTCTTGTTGAGATACAATTAGATATGTAAATTTTGATATTTAATGTTTTTCATAAACAATGTTTTTCATGGATTAAGGCAATCAAGAATTATCGATTTTCGAAATTGTAGCTTCTTACACTATAACTGAATAATCACATAAAAAATAGAGAAATAAGACTAAAAAAAATGATTTCATGTGATAAGTTTCATTTTAAAATTTAAGTTAAAATATTTCCTAAAGTAATAATTTTTCATCAGTAATAAATGATTCAATAGTTTTTCGTAGGGAATAATAATATCTGCATCAATTAATTTATTAAATAATATATAATTCTAGAATAAAATATATCTTCCAAATATTCATTTGCAATGAAATTAACATTATATTATATCTCTAATATTTTTATATCATATAATATTTTTTTTACATAATTTACGACTCATTACAATACTCACTTGTATAAGAAGTATCTAATTATAATTTCATCATATATAATTAGATCACATCTTATCAATTCGATAGGAATTAATTTTGGCTCCTTTATCGGCTTGGTCGCAAGACCGTGAACTCAGGTCGGTACAATCTCGAAAAGCTCGACTTCCGCTCGATACATTGTGTATAATCCGTTGGCCGTTGGCCAGAGGCCGGCCATTCGACAGATTCTGTTTCTCCGCGTTTCGTCGATTGCACATACTGGCATAGAGATTATAGCCACCGCCTGATGGATCTCGTGTTTCCAGGTTCTCTTAGCTCGTTAAAAGTTTTCGCCCGTGGGGGAAAAATTCGATATGGCTGCACGCAAAGCTATACGTTTGCGAGTAGAAATCCGTTCTGCAAAATGTGACTGTGAAAATATCGAGGAAATTTTTCTATAGTATCCCGAATAGGAAAAATCGAGAATAATTTTGTAATATGAGAAATGGGGGATAAAATAAGACGGATATTGGAGAATCGAGTGGAGGAAAGATTTGGGTAATTTCAATTTTATTCGTTAAGATTTTGTTAATATTCAATATTTTCGATAGATGGTAATTTAAAAATGAAGTTTTGTAAAAGAACGTAAAATTGAATGTGTGATCGATTACAATTAAAATTATGCATTTCTGCGCTTGCTCGTGTATTCAATTATAATGAATTTAAATAAAAATTATTGATAAATAAAATGGAATCTCGATTATCTGAATTAATCAAGAAACAATGGGTATTTGGATAAGAAAATTCTCGAACTTGGACATATTTATTATATAACATTCTATATTCATTAAAGTACAATTCTGTTTATAAATTCTATTATATAAAATTCTATTTATATAATTCTATTTATATAAGAGAAGTTTTATATAATGGCTAATTATCTAAACTTTATTATTGAACATCATTTCACATGTATATATTATACGATACAAAATAAATAGTTAGAGTACAGTATTTAATATATTATTATGCATTTTAGAAAAATGAAATTCTTTTAAATTAACATGATATTTTATTAATTTTATTTTATTAATTATAAGTGATGAAATTGTTATGTGATATATAATAATATGTGTTTCTTTCTTTATCTACATATTACATATTACACTAATATTGTTTTTGTACACTTATTAACCAAAAAAAAAATTAGAGGGAAGATGTAATTTATTTATTAATTAATTTATTATTTAGTTTAATTTATATTAAGTTAATTCTGTATAATTGACTTATAGATAGAACTATTTACATCTAAAATATAGATATTTATTTGAATAACAGAATGATTTAGATAATAAAAATTTTAGTAAAGTCTACTTCATTGTAAAAAGGAACCAAGATTAGAATATATACATAAATTTTAATTTACATAAATATAATGGCACACAAGATAAAATAGTAATGAATAACTTTTTATTTTTTATACATTTTTGAATTGCACAAAACATGGACTGTACATGAAATACAATTTCTTTTTACACGAAGATATCATTTTAAAAAAAAAATCAATACTCAAAGTTTTAATTAATTTTTTTAAATATAACTTTTCAATATCGAATAGAACAAAAATTTAAAAATTTATGAACATTAAAAAACACTTATAATTTGTTTTATCAGTCTGCTGTAAAAAAAAATTGATAATGAAATTGTTTCAAAAATTGAAAAAATGTCAACAACTTAAAAGATTAATTTCCTAAAAGAGATTTCTCGTCGATAAGAAAATTACTCTATTGTATAATCTATTACATTATACATTATGTAAACAAAATTTCATTAAAATTAAAAGTTTTCAAGTTAAGTAAATTTTCTTAAAAAAAAAAAAAAATATTCAAAAAAAAAATAGTTTCCATATCATGTGAATTTTCTTTTAATATCTTTAATGTAATTCTTTTAAAAATAAATTTTAGTCGTTATTATTGTTTATATATATAATTTATTATTAAGTTGATTATTAAACTCATATATATAAAAAAATATGTAATTTCTGTTTCATAATTAATCTTTTCTCTTTTTTCGATATAATAAAATTTTGAAAGTTACATTAAAAATAATACATACACATCACTTTATATTATTATACTTTCGAATAAATTATTATATATAAATTCTAAATATGCACAACATAAATTTTATTTAAATTAATTTTTTTATTTAATTTAATAAATTTTTATTTAAATTAAATTTTATTTAAATTTTATTTAAATGACGCATAGATCGATATAGAACAATTATTTCTTAATATTATTATCAGAAAATTTGATAACTAAATAAATAATTATCGATATTTTGTTATTAAATTTTTCGCTGACCTGAGAATTAGTCGGAAATATTCGAGATTGCAGAGGATATGAGAAATTTCAATGAACCGATGTCCATGTTGGTGAATCACCTTTTCAAGCCCTGATTAACACTATTCGGATCGATTGCTCGCAAAACATTTATTTTGAACAAATTTGTTGACGTCTCGATCAATCTCATTCATTATCGAGAGAGACGTGTTCTACCTATTGAAAAAAATTGAAAAAAAAAAAAAAAAAAAAAGAGATTGTTTTTTTTCATGAAAAAAAGCAATTTCTTTTGTTTTTTTTTTTTTTTCATGAAAAAAAGCAATTTCTTTTGTTTTTTTTTTTTTTTCATGAAAAAAAGCAATTTCTTTTGTTTTTTTTTTTTTTTCATGAAAAAAAGCAATTTCTTTTGTTTTTTTTTTTTTTTCATGAAAAAAAGCAATTTCTTTTGTTTTTTTTTTTTTTTCATGAAAAAAAAAAAAAAAAACAAAAGAGATTGCTTTCTTTCATGAAAAATAAAGAAATAGACAATAAACGCGTTTTAATTATGAGGAGCATCACTCGCGATTTCTTTTGTCTGATATTTTTTTCGTCTGGTAAATTTGCGCTCGTGGATGAAAAAAGAAAAAAAGAAAAATTTGTTTCGTTCAAAGAGAAATTCGCGTTGAAATGCATCGTGATAAAATAGTGAACTTGATTCCCTTGGAAAAATATCGATGATACTGCTTTGAAGCATTTCGAAAAAGGCAATGGAATCGAGAAAGGGATAAAATAGTCTTTTTCAGAATTGGAAGGTTTGAGATTGTAAAAATTTTAATAACGTTGATATTTTTAGAACACATTTGATATCCAATTTTTGTCTGTGATGAATCATGATATTGAAAATTATTTTTTTCATGTTTTTTTTCATGTTGTTCATAAATTATGTTGAATTACATATTTTTCAGATTATTAAGAAAATTAATCCTTATTTTGAATGTAAATAATAATATAAAGTGATGTGTATTATTTTTAATGTAACTTTCAAAATTTTATTATATCAAAAAAATAGAAAAAATAGAAAAAAGATTAATTATAAAATAGAAATTACATATTTTTTTATACATAAGCTTAATAATCAACTAAATAATAAATTATATATATATAAACAATAATAATGACTAAAATTTCATTAAAAGAAAATTCATATAATATGAAAACTATTTCTTTTTTTTTCATATAAATCTATAATAATTTATTCAACTTATTGATAAATTATTATATAAAAAGCATTAATAAATCGATAAAGTCATTGGTAAAAAATATGTATATATTATTATATAATACAAAGCATTAATAATTCAATTAAAAGGATTAAGGAATTAAAATTTAATTAAGAGAATCGTTCAATAATTTATTATTATTTATTAATAAACAATATTTCTTTTAATTTTATTTTATAAATTCTAATCAGAGATTAAAATAAATTGAAAACAGATTTTTAATAAAATCATGAAAATAGTAGTATTTTTAATTTATTATTATAAGAATTATTTCGTATAAATCTTAATTAAGTATTAGATTCAAGAAAATTCACATAATTAAATATAATCACTTTTCAATTCAAATTATCTATGTACAAATTTCCACACATGCCATTTTTTATAAAAAATTCGTCCAAATTCCATATATTTGAATATTTTTTTTGCTTGACTCGTTGAAAAGAAAAAAAAAATCCAATACACCCCACTCTCAACTTTCTATACGCTCGTCAAGACAGCCTTCACATCAACGATATCGGAAACAATATCCCCCATCAAACTCCTGTCGAGTGATCGGAATCCTGTCCAAAGTGAAATCCTTGACAGAAATTGTTCCCGATGGATCTATTCAGATTCCGAAGGTACAAGGTACCGATTAATTACACGACGCGTTATCAGATCCCGTTGCACATTATCAGTTGCCTACGCACAAATCTGTCATGCTGTCGGATACTCTCGTCTTCTATTGAATCGATGTCATTGTGGATTAGGCCTGGCCACCTATCCTTTGGAATACAAGGTTAAAGAGAAAGAGAGAGAGAGAGAGAGAGAGAGAGAGAGAGAGAGAGAGAGAGAGAG
>NW_006263386.1:2056876-2083980 GCF_000469605.1 Apis dorsata
AAGCGTTGCTTGTTAATCCGGAAAATCTTAATCTCGGGTTCGAAACGCGAAATCGATATTATGCAAACCGAGGCCGATAAATCGGTCGGTAAGGTTGACTGGTCGATAAGACCTCTCTTTACCCTGAAACGTCGATTCCATGTATACCGATCGATGCTGCGATTCTTCCTCGATTGTTGTTAATCGTTATGGGAAAGCCTGTGTTAAATTCGCTTTGGTTGAGTGATATCTAAGCGATTGGATTTCGGACGACTGTTTCGCGAGATGAGAGAGAGATTGAAATTGGAAAGGTTTTGTGGGAGGGAGCGGAGATGGAAGAAGCGATATGTTTGAAGTAAAATAGGAAAATAGGGATATGTTTGATGTGAATGGATTGTTTTTTTTGAAAGACGAGATGTTTATTGTCGATCCTCGTTTTTTTTTTTTTTTTGATTCTTTGTAGAGGAAGATTTCAAAAAATTGAGGATTTTGGAAAAATTGAAGTTTTTTGCGAGTGAGTTGGACGAAGTGATAGGTTTGGAATGAAATAGGAAAATTTGATTGAAATGTTGGATATAAACCAAACATGTTTTTGTTAGAAGATTGTTTATTGTCAATTCTTTTTCTTTGAAAATTTTTAAGAAAGAATCGATAAGAAGGAATGATATGTTTAGAATAAAATAGAAAAATTTGATTGAAATATTTGATATGAATAAATTGTTTTTGTTGCAAGACTTTTTATCTATAATCTTTTCTTTTCTTTAATTTTTTACAGAGGAAAATTTAAAAAGTAAAAACTTATAAAAGATTGAATTTTAGAAACGTAATTTAAATAATATTAATAAATAAGTTTTTATGTTTTAATTCAATTTTTTTTAATAATTCTTTTATTGTTATAAATTTTTATAATATTTTTAATTTAGTATATATGTTATTTAATGGTGATTAATTTCACATACTAAATTTTGTTCTATTACTTTTATGATTAATATGATTAATTATATCATTATAAATATTATTAGTATGATTTTTTGATTTCTATCAAATATTAATTTCTTAAAAAGACAAATCAATAATAAAAAATACAGATAGTTATAAAATTACTGTGATACATTTTGATTAGATTTGAAAACAAAACTTGTTTATTTATCATTAATCAAGTTTCTCGTGATTAATTATTAAAAAAGTTTTTTAATGCCACAAAAAATCGTTGCCTCTTTGAAAAATCATTCGATGCTTTCAACGATGATCATACGGTCAAGAATAAAGTTATTTTTCCGTTTTGAAACCTTGGACAACTTCACCTCGAGTGAACTTTACGTGCCGGCCAATTTACATAATTAAATTGCTTCCAGTTTCTACTTTGCGAAGAGTTGCCTCGATGCAACAGTTAACCTAATAACCAGGCTGTTTTTTAATTTCCATTCTTCCTATTAGACTTTTGTAAGAATCCTTTCTCTCCCTTCACAAGGGCCAAGAAATCATACATAATTTCGAGTGCAGTCCACTGGTATTTTTCATTAAATTTTCTTTTGCACGTTATTATTATATAACTTGCATTCGAATTCCTGAAAAACGTGCATTTCTTTGCAAAGATTTTATTAACAAAAAATACGAGCAAATAACTTTTTAATTGAATGTATTATTATCTTTCTTCATTGGAAGATGAATGAATGATTATTATAAAAGATTTGTTTAAATAATATACTATTAAATGATGCATAAAAAGTTTGAAAAAGAAATTTTGATCATTTTTTATTATTGCTTCTCTAATTTTTAAGAATGAAATATTTCAAAAAATTAAATGATAAATCACAATGAATAAATGATTTGTTTATTAGAGCTAAATATATCAATAAATAATTTATTTCTACTTATTTATTTATTTATTGTTTTGAGTATGAATATTTTAATGATATTTATAGATATATTTATTATAAATTTTATACGTGTTTTACAATCAATTTCTTTTTCCTTAATAGAATTTATAAGAATTTATTGAATGAATAATGTTTTATTTTTGGAAAATAATAATTTTTAAAAAGTTTGTTTTGAGACACTTAGAAAAATTTGTTCATCAAATTCTTAACTATTTAAATATTATTATAAAAGAAAATTTCAGCTTTTGTCAAAAAACTTTTCCATTGTTAAATAATAAAATCTCGTTAATATATTTTATATCTATTAAAACTATCATCTATCAGCTATTATTTTGTACGCCCATTTTTCATATAAAAGATCAAATTTGTAAATAAAAATAACTAAGCATAGACTTATAAAATTTGTCAATTTGTTAAATCTATAAAACTTAACCTTCGATTGTTTACTGCAAAGTTACGTTTAACCTCTATCCTCAGCGTTGCCCGAAATATTCGATGTTCGATTCCCCCCTGGGACATAAATATTCCATTGGAAGTCAGAAGCATCCTTAATCCAACAGTTTTGTCGCTAAATTTATCCCTGGGTATAAAGAGCTTATCCTACCGGCTATCTATCTCGTCTATCGACGTTGCTACCGGCTTTTTCTCCCCTCTCAACTTCCCTTACAACCCTTCACCCCGTTCCATCATCCCCCTAGACACGGAAAGGATGAAACGACGGTGTCCCAAACCTCGTCCATTCTCCTTCACTCGATCATCCGGCGATCGATTCATCCCACTGGATGGTTAACCAACGTTCTGGAAACGCGATAATCAGTAACCGACACGTCTTACCGCGTAATGCCACAAAGAAAATCCATGGAGTGCATTCCATTTTATCGTGACCCTATTCGATCCGTGGTGTACATCCTCCTCCACGCTGATCTAATCTCATGGCGATCGAGGATCGCTCTTTCGAGCCGGTTGAATGTTCATTAGAGCTGATGGAGAAGGATCAGGAAGAGGTGAATAATATGGATTTCGCCTGAGATTTTTCTTTTCCTTTTTTTTTTTTTTTTTTTTCGTTTGAATCAAGTTTGTTCTTTTAAACGTTTATTCGATTAAATTATATTGATCTTTTGTGTAGATGCTGGATTCGAGAAGTAATTTTGTTTTGTTTAGGATATTTGGTTTGATTGGTTTGGTTGGTGGATATTTGGTAGAAGTTGATCTTATTTTAGTGTTTCTTGCTTTTATTTTCTTGTTTTTATTTCATATATTTATGAATAATAAAGATATTGTTTTTTTTATGCAACGTTTTCATTGCATTAATGAGCAATTTTTTGTTGCTACGCTTTAATATATTTTTTTCCAATCTGTTGCAAACTGAATGTTGTATTATCTCTATACTTTAATGAATATACTTTTCATTAATAGCGATTTATTCATTAATGGAAAATAAATGATATATAATAACAAGGGATTATAGAAAGAAATTATAAAAAAAATGTGCAAATTGAAAAAAAAATAATAATAATATTAACTGAATTAAAAAATGATTGACAAATTTACTATGATGTGTAATAATTAGTCCATTAATAAATCTATTTAAGAGAACTTTATCTATATAGATATAGAATATCTATGGATATATAGAATATATATACATATAATAGATATTAATGGAATAGAATTCAGAAAACATTTGTAAGAAAGAATAATTATATAATGATCTTGAAAAATGTGTTTCTTAATTTCTTTATTAGCAACGTAATAGAATTGTTATAATATTTATTGTTATGTAATAATATGTTATTAATAATTTATTATAGTTTATACGATTATATATAATTATATATAATTTATACGATTTATTTATAATTTATCATTATCATAAAATATTTAGCTAATAAGTAACGGATTATTTAAAGAGTAAATTTGTGAATAAAATGTATAAGATTGTAAAATAAATTAAAATATATATATTAAGCAATAAGTAAATTAGTTTAATTTTTTTTTTAAAAAAATATTTACATATTACAATATGTTCATTATGTAGTACATATTAGATACAATTATTGTTAATAATTTATATTTTTATGATTATTATGATTTATATATATTATTACAAGATATTCATACGTTTTCTCAAACGAAAAAAAAATATGAAATTATCTTATATTTAATAATACATTATTTTAATACAATATATTTTAATATAAATATTTTAATATAATTGATGAAGAATATAATATTGAAATGATAAAATAATGAAAAATCAAATACAAATTCTTTGAAGGCGCATACGAATACATAAATTATTTCTCATTATCAAGTTTCTGGAAATAATAAAAATTCATTTCATCGTATGAATTTTTATCATTATATAATTGTCAATTGTCATCAATAACTATATTTGAATCCATAATGTATTTCTAAATAATCACAATTATAATATTTATTCATTATTTATATTTAATACGTATTTATATTATTAAAACATGCATATATACTTTAATTTTTTATATATCCAAAATTTCTGATAATGATAATTTAATAATAGATTTTAAATTATTTACAATATTATTTTCATCCTATACTGCTTTTATTCTTATATTCCAAGATTCTAAGTTAAAAATATATATATATATATATATATATATATATATCATCTATTCACTTGCTTTTGAACAGAAATAATTTATTTATTTATCGATTCATGCATTCAAATTGAAATTTCAGTTTATCGTTCACGAAGTTCTTCGAGTCGTCTTGGGGGTCACATTTGCTCTCCTTGATTGGACATAGAATAATCGTATTTCGTGAGGCCTGGTTTGGGATTTCGTTTACCAGCCAATTAGACGTAGGTCGACGGAAAGAGAAGGAATAGAAGTCCCGATAACCGGATAGTCGGATATCCAGATAAGCAGGTTTTCACGTGATGTCGTGTTGAATTTATGGAGTGAAGGTATTCTCGACTCGTAAATTCAGGTGTACAGGTTGATAGGCGTAGTCACAAGGAAGCAACCTTTCCACTTCTGGTTACAATTCAACAGTGAGATAGGTACATTCGCGTGTATCCTTATCTTGGATTGTTTTAATCGCGCATATTCTTCCGGAAGACGCTTGATTATCCGAACGAATTGCATTTCCGCGACGAGATAATTTATTAATTATTTGAATTTGTAAGATTATTATTTCTGTCTTCAATGATATAAGTTTTAACTCGTTTTAATTTATTAACTATATATAATCATCTTCTTATTTTTGCGATATAATTCAGATAAACATTTTTAAAATAAGACAACAGTTAATACATTATAATAATAAAAATTAAAATATTCATAAATTTATTTTTTTAAGGATATTGGCTTCTTTGGAAAAAAATGCTGGAATAATAAAATAACAGAAAAAAGACAAATATAGTGGTAAGCAAAAAATTTCTTCAATGTCATTTATTTTCTTAAAATTTCAAAACTATTCAATTTTTTTTCGTCATTGATACGATAGATCGAATCTTATCTATATATTTACATTGAGTACAAAAAATTGATAAAAGTTAGATAATTGATGTAAATAGTAATTGAAAGGTAATTAAGAAAATTTATTTAAATGTTTAAAATGATATTCATTTCTACAAACGATTTATGAAAAATTCTCTAACCATTTCAAAATTAAAATCATTTTTTTTTTTTACAAGATATCATTGTTTTTCAGAAATAATGTAATCTCATATAATCATTAATTCAATTAATAATCTAAAAAAACGTTAAAAAGTGTTCTTGTTTTGTTTTATAATACATATTTAAATTTTAAGTTTTAATAAGTTTTTAATCATATATTCCTTTTCAAAAACTGAATTTCTAATTTTAAAAATTGATAAAAATAATTCTACAATAGTGAACATTATTATGCATAGATACATTATATAGAAAAAATCATAAGTCATTCTCTTATTTAAAAAATGAATTATTTTTTAATATGATTTTTTATGATAAATAATATGAAATGAAATTGATAAATATGATAAATATATGAAATGAAATTTTTTTAATCGGTTGAAAAAAAAATAAATAAATTGCTTATATAATTTTTATTCTCTGCAAGATTTTCAAGATTTTTTTTCAATATTTTTAGTAATGTTCGTAATATAATAAATCCATGTTTCAAATAGCTTCACAGAAAAAATTTGGTACTGATAAATTGAATGACCTAAGAGAAAAATTAAATTAGATTATGCTCTCTGGATTAAAATAATGGATCATTGATTTTAAGAATAAAATTCAGTTGTCTTTGTTTTGTTCAATGTTCAGTTGTCAATTTTCCATAATAAATTTCCAGACAACAAACTTGAAGAATCTGAAATAAGAATTTCAAATACACAATAAAAAGAAAAGAATTATATATACACATTTTTAAATGAAAAAGTGATTTATGATGATATATTTCACTCTTTATTAAATTGATTTAATTTTATATTCATAGAATCGATATTATTTTTCCAGCATTCTGTCAATAAATGTGAAGATAACTTATCTATTTGCCTTCATGATATACAATAAATAAAAATTATCACCCGAAATAAATCTTGCCTTTAAGATTTATGAGATTCTTAACGTATCTTTGTTTTCGAATAAAAATATATTCTAATCATTTATTTTGTTGTATTAAAGCAAATAAAATCCTCGGAGAATGAATGAAACGAATGATTGATCGAATCTAACGACACTAGTTTAGCAATATTCTGTACGATTTATGTTTCGAGAAGCAAAATGACATTTTCGATGCGTGCCTGAGGGAAATCATAGAAGCTAAACCATGTTCCTGACAATATACTGTAGTATTACATACTCTACCATTTTTGCTTTTCATCAATATTAAACCATCTATGAAAATATCTTGTGATACGTCTCTTTAGATAAGATCTTGAGTGATTCGTCATATTTTTATTAAGATTTATCATATTTTTATTCTTGCGAAAATTCCCAGGATGAAAATCACGAAAAGAATTAACAAAAGAATATATTTATGTTGGTAATATTTTATACGATTTTCGAAAATACGATTTTCAAAAATTATATTAACAAAATTTTAATGGTTGATTTTTTTTTACTAAAAAATTTTTTTTCAAATAGAATTGATTAATTTCAAATTTTATTAATGAACATTGAATAGATATTGTTTGCAAAAGTTTGAGAATAAAAATATATTATTATTACATACTTTTTGCATTTTAATATTAAATGATATTCTATATTGTTTCATCATTAATTTAGTTCTCAAAAATAGCAACTATCTTAATCATGTCACAAATCTAAAATATATAAAATTTAAATGTAATCAAAGATATGTATGAATACAATAGAAGACGAATATTTTTTTTTTTTTACATTATATACGATATTTTTTATACCAAGGATTCAAACAAAAAATCCAATACTGTCACATATTGGTTGACCAAATAATAAAAATTCCATAATCTTCAAAAGTATAAATTTCGAATTCCGGATTTTGAATATTTAATTCAATAATAACATTTTAATTGGTAAGTTATAATAGAATAAGTAAATAGTGAATATATTTCAAACAATAAAGAATTAAAAAAGCTTGAAATGATTTTAACTTCATTACAAAAGATAATCACTAATATTTTAGTAATTATTAAAAAATAGAAGTTTCTTTAATATGAAATAATTATTTGACATCTCTATCAAAAATATAATTCCATATTATAATATAAAAATCGAAAGCAAAAAAATCAAAGTCAAAAAGGCATTATCCATTAGAGTTTCAATTTCTATTAAATTTCTAATCTATAATTCACAAAATTAAGGCATATTCGCAAAGATCCATTGATGAATCGAATAATACTCTCTATTATTCGATTTCTCACACGAAACTACCTTATTTTACAATAGGATTCACAGACATATCTTGTAAACGTCGTATTGATAGACAACGGCGCGGCATCTTAAATCAAGCGCAATTCCCAAGCGACACGAAGAAAGAAAAAGTGATAGAAAAAGAGTGAGAAGGAAAAGAAAAGAAATAGGTGGTTCGTCTTGGTCAACTCGGTGAAACAAAAGAAAGAGAGGAAAAATTCGAGGGAATCGAGTTTAGCAAACATGTAAGCCGGGTGAAAATTGTGTTAACTTCCAAATCAATAAAAGCTTTTTCTCCAAAGGATTACGTGAGACTCGCGTGAGTTTAATTGACAGGTTTCTCGATTGAAATCGCTTGAATCGCGAATAAAATTCTTTATAAACTAGAGAAGAGCTTATAAATTTTATCGATTTCACTTTTTCGTTTTTTTTCTCTTTTCATTATTACAACGACATTGATTCGTTGTTTGTTCTTATCAAAATTTCAATGAAAAATTTCGAAAAAAGCGAACGGTTTTTATATTCTACTAGTGAAAGTTAAGTTTATATTCAACTAGTGAAAGTTAAGTTTATATTCAACTAGTGAAAGTTAAATTTCGAGATCGTTTTTTAATTTTAACGTTATTACTATGTGTTATTCAAATCTATTTAATCTGTTTTATATATATATATGTTATTAAAATTAGATCCAGATAAAATGTTAATATTTAATAAAAAATTTATTTCGAATTAATATAAATCACAACAATGATAATTATTTAAATAAAGAAGTTAAATCAAAAATGATATAATTTAATTATAACATTGTATTATGTTACATATTTTTTAAAAACATTTTTATTATTCTATGCATAAATATCATTTTTTATACTATTTCATTTATTCTCTTTATCTATCACATTCACGAAAAAACAATGTTTTGTTTGTTCTCTATTGCTTTATAAGTAACATTTTTTTAAAATTCCATCTTTCATGAACGAATGAAATCTATTTTAAAAAGACTCGGATAGAACACCAGAATTATAGATGAGAGATTTTTAAGTTCGTAAACAAAAGTATTTCGTAAGTTCCTACGTTCGATTATCTTCGGTTATTTTCGGATAGTTTCGGAGTGCGACCTAACATGATTCGTGTCACCGAACTTTCTCCATCCGATGCCTTAACCCATTAGACTACATGGTTCCACGAATACAGCGCGTCTTTGCGAACTATCTTTGACTCGAGTTTTAGCATCCTTCGGAACGAGGGAACCGCTTCTGCTTCGATGGAAAATTGATATTGTCTAGGAAAGTTGAGATTGGTGGAGAAAATTTCTAAGTTATATTGTTTCGACGTTGTACGAAAAGTGATTCGAGAATTTGTTAGATCATATTATTTGATAAATCGCGTGAAAAAGATTCAGTTCGACTATAAGTGAATTATAAATTTTTATTCTAAAATAAAAAAAGGTTTAAATATTGAACAAACAATATGTAAAAGATATGATATATTATATAAGATATATACGATAAATTATTAAATATGTAAAGTTTTGATATTGTTAATGTGTATTATAGAATTGTAAATTATAAAAATTTAAAAAATTCAAATTAATGAATATGGAAAAAATTTTTTCGTGTAAAATTTATTTAAATAAATAAAATTATTATTCATATTTATAGCGTTAATTTCAAAGTAGTAATAAAATTAGGGAAAGGAATGATTCCATATATTTTGAAAAATAATTTTAATTTCTTGTACTTACATAATTCTATATTATATCTTTTTAAAAAATATCAGTAATTTTATTACAAATATTTATTTATACATATTGAATAAATCATAATTTATATTACAATATATAATAATTTTTTCAGGATTTCTTATTGTAAATTAATATCATTTATTTAGAAAAATTAATAAAAGAATATGTAAAAATATTGTTCCATGTCACAAAATGTACTTGATATATATTTAAATTTTATCTGGTATTGTATCACATATTGTACCATCTAGTATATTACTACATTTTGAATTTTTATTTCATCAATGCGTTTGATTCTATTATTATAAATTATTATGCAAAAAAATTCTTTTATAATATTCAAGCGTTCGTCAATTTTTCTCGTATAAAATGCACCATCAACACTTTCAAATATATTTATTATTAAATTGTAATAAACACTATAGGAACGAATGTTGCATTGCATTATTGGATATTAAGAAATGCAAAGATTATTATAAAGTACTTGTGTTTTCGTATGGAATATTTTGGTTTCTTTCCTAATAGCAATTTCTGATACAAACGTTACATTATTCATGCATTGAACATGGTTTGGCTGCAATTTTAAGTTCTGGGCCAACCTTCTGGCTGAATAATTAACGTGAATAAGTTATTGATATTGGTGCATCTTTGCCTCTTTAAAACTTTTTATCGAATATTCTCATCAGATTTGTTCCATTTTTTTTCGATACGTAACATAAGAATTCGAGTATAATATCAAGAAATAAGAAATGAGAGAAAGGAAGTTGAAAGAAAACATATAAATATTCTGTAACATATTTAGATGATTTTTTTTTTTTTATTTGATACGAATTTTATGATAGGAATTTTCATATTCAAAAATATTTTCGAAATAAGAATAGTCAAATATTAGCAAATAATTCATGGTTAAAATTTTTGAGAAATTTTAGAAATTGAAAAGAATTAATGATTAGGAAAATTAATGAAACGATTAATAAATGTTAATAAAATTTAATAAAAAAATAAAAATACTAAATTTTAATAAATTTTAATAGATAAGATATTCATCGATATCGATAATTTTTTTTAGAAAAATTAAAAAATTGAAAAAATGTAATGTTTCATTATTTTATAACAATTATAAATTATAAATATAAAATAATAATGTTTTAATTGAAACGTTAAAATGTTGATTGAAATAATAAAAGCAATAATAATAAAATTAGTTAAAGTCATGTGAAAATTATTTTGATTGAATATCAAACATGATATTTAACAAAGTTTTATTTTTAAAAAAAAACATCAAAATTTAAAAAAAACTCTTAAGTAGATTATTTTATATGTACATAAATAAATAATAAATATATTTATATCCAAGATGCATACTCATACATTTAGTTACAATTTATTTCACGTTCTACATATCAGTATTCAGAATTCAAGTATCTTTCGACGTAATCAGGAACAATTTTAAATATCAATACATTACAAGAATTAGGTTATATCGTATAATTCAATGTTCATACATTCTATAATTCCACTTAACATAATATTTTATATTTGCAATGATAATATCTACTGAGAATTTAAACGAAAATTTTTCACTCACTCCTTTCCATAAAAGAATTTCATGAAAAAAGATCTGTGAAAATTTGTGACAAATTTTATTAATTAAAAAATAGTATTTAATTAATCACTTTGTGTATATTTAATATAATTTTTAGAGTAGATATTCTGCCTTTTCCTTTGCCATGTATAATATATTTATTTGAAGAATTGGAATTCAAATATATATTTTACTATGAAACTATTATTTCAAATTAATTGTATTTAATAAAATTAAGTTATATCGAAATATTTTAATTTTTTGTTTCGGATATATTATATTATATTATATTATATAGATATTTTCTCATTAATTCGAAACATCTTTCATCGATGAAACAAAAAGTTATTTCTCACTTTGACAAAAAAACATTTCAAATTTCAAATCGCGGTACTAAACTAAAACAAACGAGAGAATCCATTCAACCCCGTTGAAATTATCAAATAAAATCTGTCTTCTCGATGATCAAACTGAAAGCTCGTTTCCACGATAAAGACATTTTCCACCCGTGTGTTCCCATGAAAACTCGATTTCTCTCACGTAACTCTGCTTGGTTATAATAAACGCGCGTTTATGCACACATCCTCTCTATGGGAAAATTGATAACGCGAATTCGGATAACATCGTTAAGTGTAGTTTTATCGAAACGAAAGTTTTGTTTAGAAGTAAAACGACCGTGGAATTTTTCCTTTTCCCTTATTTTCACTTATGAAAAATACTTTACTGACAACTTTCTGACGATAATAACGATCACTCGTTATTCTTCTTTTCGAGGAAATCTTCGTGAAGGGGAATTTGTTTCTTGTTCGAGATTTATATTCTTAACCATGTCTCATCTGTCGTTTTCGTTTATCCTGATTTATTATATGTTTTTTGTTTTTAAACTTTTGTTTCTTGTTATATCTCTTTTTCAATAATAATTAAGAATTTGAATTTTTTTGAGGAAGAAACATTCATTCGTTAAAAAGTTTTATGTTAAAGAAATTAAATAAATTTATATATAAAATAAAACTATACGTATTATAATAATCTCAGACAAATTAATGTTTGATTAATTGTGATTATTACAATTATTATATAATTTTTTTTTAAATTAAATACTAATTGTACTTTTTGGAATTAAGAATTTTGGAAACAGTTAAATTTGATTAATTATGTTATTATTATATTCAATCACAACAATTAAAAAGACAAAATTTCAAATTCATAACATATCTAGATTTGTGAAATTTGTTAATGAGAAATAAAAATTTTTTATAAACAAATTTTTTTAAAAAATATCGAAATTCTTATTCTTGATACTACTTTTGTTTTTAGTTTTTATATTATTTTTTTTTTTTTTACTTTAAATTCATATAAAAGAATCTTATAAAAATTCTGATTATTCATAACAATTGATTAATTAAACTTTAATATTTTTTATCATACATCTTTTATTATAGAATAGGAATCATTTACAACAAATTTCTTCTTTCTTAATTCAATTGGTTAATAGAACTACTTGCAATATATATAATAAATATTTAATTTTTCATAAATACAAAATTGTCCGAACTTTTTCTATACTAAAAATGTATATATTAATAATGTTAATAAATTATTCAATAATAATAAGAAAATAATAATAACAATAATTTTCTATAGATTCGAAAAAAGAACATAATCTTTATATATTGTAAAAAATAAAAAGTGATTAAAAATTAAATTAAAATGCAAAGTAAAATAAAAATTTTGAAAAAAAATATAAAAATAAATATAAAAATAAGATAATATAAATATAAGTATATTAATACAAATATTATTCTTAAATATTATCTTAAATCTTCTAATTGATTATTTGATATAATTAATTTTTGAAAATATTGTTGATTCTTTATGTTATCTGTATTGCATTTTATGGAAATATATGTTAATTATGTTAATGCAAGAGAAGCTTGGTTTAATTCCATTAATTCAAACGAATGCATTGTTAATCATTCAATAGAACCGTTTTGTCAGTCTATCATTAATTCCTCTAAAATATCTTGTAATTATAAAGCTGGTATCGATCGTTAACAATGATAATTAATCATTAAGCTTCAGCATTGGAGAGTGGTAGTAAATTATGAACCATCTTTGACATAATGATTGATACGTAGTTAATATCTTACTAAGACCATCCAGCTCATTTAATATTTATTTAACAATTAAATTATAAAATATTAAAAATGTAAAACACTCGAAATAAATTAATAAGTTTACTAAAAATTTAATAAAATAAAAATTATAGATTAAATTTTTTATTTTTCAAATATAAAATTTTAACTTCTTTTTAAAAAATATTACATATCATAATTCAATTCTTGGATAAAATTATAAAATCTTATAATTTCTTTGTTTAAAATTTATTTATAAAATATAAATATATCTAGATTAATCATTAAAAATAACAATAATTTATAACATTATTATAATTCATATGTTCTTTCACTTTCTGTCAGATTTTATTATATTCTATGATTTAGAAAGAAATAATTATTGCGAGAAAGATATTAAACAAATATTTCAAAATAAATTAATAGATTTATATTTAAATCAAATAACTTATATAAATACTCAATAATATTTATATAGATAATATTATAAGTTTTTTTAATTTCATTATTAATTATTTTTCGTTATTTAATTATTCTAATTATTTATAAATAAACTCATTTCATTATTATTTATAAATAAATCATTTAGTTTAATTAATATTCTAATTCAGAGAATATATTGAAAAACTATTCTTATTTACTCTTTCAATTATTTAATATTATTTCTAATTTTAGTTTAAAGTTTTTAAGTTAATCATCGAAATTAATATAAAACATTAAAATATTAATTATTTAAATAAAGAAGAATATCAATACAAGAGTGTAAAAATACATTTAAAAATTATTATTAAATATTTACTCTCAACAATTATTATTCTCTAACATTATTATTCTCTAATGAAAAACTCTCGAGATTTTACTCTTAAGTGTATTCGTTAGTCTCGTTTACATTAGAACTACATATAAATTTCATAAAAATGGTATTTTATATGAGTTTTTACTTTTTTTTTCTAATTAAAAGCATACAAATAATCAAAAATAAAAGAAAATGTATAACACAGTAACCTCGCTTATTTTATAATCATGCTAATTACATTATTCGTAATGTTTCACTGTATCATACAATGGGAAAAGATTTGGGGCTGGAAAGTAATTCGCGGAAGTCTCTGTTTCGTATTATCATCGAAAGCGATGTACCATTAACGTGGCATTAAAGCAGAATTCCCCGAGTTCGAAAATTTCATACTCTATGCACGTGCAAAAGTTAACTACACCAGGGGATTAACTTCGCTTACAACCCAATTTTCCAACTTTGTATATTTCATGCCGCGTTACTGTTACATCCGTTTTCTCCATGACTTCGCCCAGTTTGTCATATTTTCCGCGAGTTTCTACCCGGTTTCCGGTATTATTGCTATTTTCTCTTTTCATATTGCCCCCATCCGCGATTTATCCCTTCTATCGTTTCGACCAAAACACATGCTATTCAAACACTTGGAACAAAAACTTTATTATTGAAACTGCTAAAATGTAGACAAAAAACGTGGAATTAAATGTTAAATGCTTATAAATAAATAAAAATGAATATAATGAATAAAAAATGATTCTGAATTTTTTTTAATGTTTTATAAAAAGATGGTTTATAAGATTATACAATGAAAGGATAGTCCATATGTTTTTCGATTTATAATGAATTATATCAATAATTAATAATATAGATAAGAACATTGATTATTAATGTTTCTCGAGGTTAATCTTCTGGAATTTTATAAATAATATAGAAAAATATTAAGTTTAGTTTAATTTATTAATATATAATAAGACGTAGAAACTATTATATATATCAAAAAAATATTATTGTTTGGTAATAATATAGGAAGAATTTTTTATGCATTTTGTGCTTAATCCGAATCCGAATTATATTAAATTTAGAAAGAGATTAATAAAAAATATCGATTTTTTATATTACAATGAAAATATTTCAAAGTAATTTTTCCAATATTTTTGTCAATCATTTCATAATTTCTTTATAAATCAAATTTATTTCATCATCATGGGTTTTATTGTTGAAATGTGCCATTTTGAAATTATTTTATTTTTAATGTTTGAATCTAAATTTGAAGATGTATTATATATATATTCGAAAAATTATAAGACGTTTTTTCACTTTATTAGCCTCCAACTTAAAAAAAATAAGCTCGAAGTTTTGTAAACTTTCTTCTTGTACTATGTCAAAAATATAATAACTTCAAAATAATAACTAAAAAATTTTGACAAATCGATATATAAAATATTTAAACTACAAGAAATCGTTCAACTTTTATAGAATTTTTAATAATTTGATACATTTCAATTAATAATAATTTATAGTATATAAACAATTATAATAAGATTAATATATTCGATAAATCTATTAATTCAATCGATGTTTAAATGTCAAAAAAAAGTTGATGTACAAAAATGTAATACTTTTTATAGACATAAGTGAAAACTATAACAATTTAAGTCTTCTTATAGTGATTCCTAGACCAATAAACGATATCAAAGATCTAGGAAATATGTTTTCTTTCTTTTGGGGAAATCCAGTAATAACGACATCAGCAAGTAATAAATTTTAACGGATTCGAGGAGTATTATAGACAATGTCTTTATACAGACAATATTTTTATCATAGGGAAAATCGATATTCAAATCTTCCAGTAAGCTTTTAGAACTATTAGAGAACTTCCTAAAGCTCTGTCACAGTTTCTCAAGAATAAAACTGTTGTTCCAACATTGAATTAATTTCAAAAAATAAAATCTATTGCTCTTTGAAAGTTTTACTCATTATTACAAGAAGTATATTTATAATTCTAAATTTAATAAATTTGAGAAGAGATTGAAAAAATCTAATAATGAAAATTTTTTTTTCTTAACACAATAAAATATAAAATTCTGAGACAAAAAATTAATATTATATTTCGTGAAAAAAGATTTAAATTCCTCAGACATAAAGGGGAACAAATTTGGAATAAAAAGTTTTCAAATAAAAACTTTTATTTAATCATATTTTTCGATATAATTTAATGAAGTTTTTCAGAGTGGAAAAGTAATTCGTGAAATCGTCTAAATAATATCATCTGAGATAACTTCTAAGTTAATCAGGGATAAAAAGAAATCAAGGAAATTTGGCACGGGATATATAATTTATCAAAATAAAATTTTTATTATTTATTCTAAAAATAACTTGCAAAACTTTTAGGGTAGAAAACTAATTCTTGAAATCTTTTAAATTTGTTCAAAATAAACTTCTAATTTCATCGCAAACGAAAAAAATTTGGCGAAACATATACGTCACAATTATTAAAAACAAAATTTTAATATAAAAAATATAAAAATTTCATGATAAAAAAACATTTTGTCACTACTTATTCTACTTAAATTAAATAAGATAATTTGTTGACTTATGATTAATTTATTTCATTATTAAACTTATTATTATCGTATAATTAATTTATTAATAATGATTCTAATCTATAATTTATTCTATAAATATAATATTATTTTTATTGATAATATATTAATTCAATTCAAATTAATTCAATAATGCAAAAGCATATTGATTCAGTAAAAGTTTCAAAATATTATTTTTCTTCATGATTTTTAATTATAATATTTTATAAGCTGAAATTTTCAATATTTTACTTATTATAGACTATGATTTCTGATATTTTATTAAAAATATTTTCTCATCATGTAAAAACTTCCAAATAATATTTTATTTCATCATTTTTTAATACTATCAAAATTTGCAGATTGTATTCAAAAATTGTATTGTATAATTCGAGATTTTAAATATTCCATTTTATTATAATCTCTTTTTTTAATATTTCATATATAATATTTTTATATTTTCTTAATTATACAATAATTCTTTTCTTTTTATATATTTTATATTACTTTATCATTTTTTATCAATATTTAGAATACATTTATCTTGTAAGTTGAGATTTTCAATGAGATTTTGTATTTATTTTTTTATTTAATCTGAAATTTTAAATATTCCATTAATATTAATTTTTTAATATGTGTAAAAGATTATTCAGATATCCTTAATATTTAATATTTATTATATTATTATACATTTATTATATTATATTAACATCTTTAAATATTATTCTTTTTCTACCACTATCAAAATTTATAATAGTATTTTAAAAATTGAAGTTTTATACACAATAGTTCTTGAATTTTTTTTTATTATTTATATGTGATTTTTAATATTCTATTTATACCATTTTCTCAATCAATATACAAATATTCCAAAGATATTATTCTTCATCACCATTTTCCATCACCATTAAAAATTATAATGCTATTCAATATGACGTATTACAATTTTCAATATTCTTATCAATCATAATATATGATTTTTGATATTCCATTAATTTATAATATTTTCTCTGAAGTCCGAAATCACGTAGATATCGCTCATCTTTACAATTTTCTATCGATATCAAAAATTTTCTTCTCGAGATGAAAGCTATATCTCGTTGCATGTGTTATAGCTCTCCACTTCCTTTCGTTTTATCATTTTTCCCCTCGTTGAAACGTGGAAAAAATTGAATACTCTCAGCGATTTCAACCAGAAATATTTCGTACTTTCATGATCGATAATGGTATACCGTTTCAAAGCTGGTATTCTCTGTATCGAGTTACAATTACATACTGTATCTATGACCACGTTCATTCGTCATTATTATCAGTTTCCACGCGACGCGCATCTTTTTCGTTGATCGAAAAAACGCGCTACGTTATTTTCAAAGGAGTGGAATAGTTTTGCGACCGTGTTTCGCGATCGCAGTAATAAAATCTAAGTGCATACGTGTCGTGTTGCTTGAAAAAATTGCAATTTACAACGATTTATACGGATAGATACGGAGGTCAACTGAAAAATAATGCACACTTGCGTATAATTCCGAAATAATCCGTATATCCGATTTAAACCAAAATGTATATTTTCTCTTTACGAATGTACAAAAAATAGTTTTGTTTACTTTAATCGTTCATGAGTGATATTTTACATTAGAGACTAATATTATTGATTATTAATAAATTCATGTAAATCATAAAAACTTTCATACATTATTCAACTAATAAATTATGTTATTGAAATTGTTCGATATTGCGTAGTTTAAATAGTTTAAAATATCATAAAATGCGCATGCGCATGAGGCAAACCAATCGACAATACAGAAATTAAAGGACGACCGAAAAAGCATGCATGCTTATTAGTAGCACATGAGGACGCATCGATCGACATGAAAGCCTATTTCCAAAAATAACTTATTAATAAGGATTGAATTTTATATGAAACATTATGAACATGTAAAGCATAATGGATATATGAAGTAATTATTTTATTAATGTTACATCAATTTGAAGAAACGAAATCAATATTTAAAACAATTATATAATTTATATCAATATTGATTATATAATAGTAATAATATTATTATATTGTATATGATTTCAAAAGAATTGAAATAGATTGCAAAAAATTATCATAAAATTTTCAATATTTTTTTCATTTGTTTAAGTATAATTTTATAATAATAGTAGAGCAAAATTTTATACTGTAATATGTTTAAATTTTAATGCCCTTTTTTAAATATTATCTTTTTTAAATATTTTTAACGAAATTTAAAAATAGAAAAAAATGAAAATTTAAGAATTAATTTCACGAATTCAAAGTAATTTTACATTAAAAAACAAAATCTTGGCAGGATTGCATATAAATAATAATATATTTTGTTCTAATATATTTTGTTTGTATATAATTTTCCATTAAAATCGATATTTTATTATTAGATAATTTTTTCAATATAATATAAAGAGATTTTCATAATTGATTATGTATACATTTAGAAGCATTATGATGATCTTAAGAAATTAAGTAATGAAAAATTAAATCATGAAAAATTATTTGAAAATTATTTACATTTATTTAGTATATTTCAATGATATCATCAATCATAAGTAAAACGTATGAATTTTGCATATTTAATTCTTTTGAGCTAACAAATAATTAATATAAAATAATTAAATAAATATGAAATCATTATAATGATCAATAAAGGGTATTATTAATATTACACATATTTAAACATTATTTGTGAAATAATAATTGAAATTTATTGATTTTTCACAATTAAATATCATTAAAAGATTAAAAATTATTAAAAAATCCATATATGAATAATAAATTTACATTAATTCTTATTAACTTCGAAAAATTTTGAAAAAGACTAAACTTAAAGTTTTTTTATATGATTCATAATACATGAAAATAAATAATATAGATTTGATTTACTTTGTGCTTTGAGACTAAAGAAGATGATATTTATATTCGAATTTTTTATTATTATTTATGTTCATCTACATAAACATGATAAAACAATTTTAAATAAAATACTTCCGATTTTTAATTCATTTTTCGCAAAATAATCAAAATGTTATGAAAATATTTATTTAAAAAGCGGAGAAAATAGAATATAAAATTAAATTATTTATATATTTAAATGACATGATATATAATTAAATACGTGCAGATGAATTTTAATTTCCTGATGAGAAATCAGAAATAAAAGTAAATAAGTGAAGCTAGCTTTCCTAAGAGAATATTTAATGAAAATTTCCTCTCGTCATTGCAATAATAACGAAGCTTTAAATTTTCATTAATTCGTATAGCATAGTATACCGTAATTTACATCCCTTTAAATATTAACTACCATTAATACCACGTCCTATAACAAAGTTTCTCAATGCATCTCCCCTATCCTTTGAAATCAATATTTTAACACCTTAGATTCACTTCAATTAATCTCATATCTCAACATGTTTAGTATTAACGAATATAAAAAATTGCAATTGTATCATTCATCTCTCCTAATTGATTAAAATTATTCAAAAGGAAAAATAAAAAGTATATCCCCACATTGTATCTTACATATTGCAGCTTTAATTTTCACACATTAATGGAATATGAAAATAATAAATGTATTTTTAAATAGAAAAATAATAAATAATTTTCAAATATTATTAAAAATTTATTAAAAAATATATAAAAATTTCATAACAAAAACCGCTTTAAAAAACTGAAGACATCTGATTAATGTCTCCCACTAGCAATGTGTCAAAAAAAATCGTTCATTTTGACATATACACTTAGAGAAAATAATTTTTTTCGAATCCACCATTAGCTAAATCCATGTTAGATCCGCGTTGGTCGACAGTGTAATCTGCACTACTGCCTTGTCCGTACAAATATCGATCGACTCCATTTGTGATAGCTAGAGTAGGGATAATGGCGAGCGTATGCGAACCGCGGCGATTTTACCCGATTGCAGCGAAGTAACTCTGGGTCAGGTCAGCCAGGTCAATCGCCTCGGCTGTTCGTGTCGCGAGAGAGATGTCGTCGATTCGATCCTTTCAATCGCTTTGGTTGCACGAGAAACAAGACTGTCGCAATTTGGGCCTTGGAGACAGTCATTTAACATTATTCTTTGAACAAAACGAAGTTTCGATGAATCTAAGAGCATTGAATTAATTGATAGCTAACTAAGATATTTGGTTCCCTGAAATGAATTTTTTTTTAATTGAAGATCAAGTATTTTTATCAAGTAATTAATTAATTTTTATCAGAGTAATTATATATATATGATTCGATGTCTATATTTTTTTTTAATTAAATAAGAAATTATATCGTTCTGAATTTATGAAAATTGATTCTAGAATTTAAAAGTTTATTGATTGAATTAATGAAATAGTTTTTATCTTTTAAATTTGAATTTATATATTGAAGACAATATTTTTTTAATAATTTTCTTAAATTCAACTTGAGACATAGCAATATTCTAATTATTTATAGCGATCAATATAATCAGATTTTAATATTTTTATTATAAAAAAAAAGATACTAAAATTTGATAAAATAAAATAAAATAAAATTTCAATATTTATAATCGAATATCATTTCATTCGAAATAAATTTTTTTTTTTAAATACATACATATAATAATACATATTCTATATTTAAAATTTATAATTGATTCTATTTCTATTTTTACATAAAATATGATCGAATTCTTTCGTTTTCTTGAATTCTTGAACTGTTTTATATTTGATTATTCATAAATTTATCTTATCATGAACAATAAATATAAAATGATATATATATAAGATTAAATATTAATAAATTTATGCAGTTTATTGTGTATTTTAAATTAGTTGGGGACAAAGGGAACTTGTAATAGTTTCTAGAACAGTTTTCAGGGCATTTTAACTCGTATAAAACTTTGAAGTCACGCAATGTCCTCACGTAAACTGTATCTTTCGATTATTTAATGAGAAAAGCACCAAACAACAAAAATAATTCCTACTCTTCTACATGATCGAATTTATTTTCCGCTCGTTTGAAAATTGAAGTATGTCGTTATTTGACGATATTGACCTGTTTCGTTATTACATTGAGTCACGATTCGAGTGACAATCATCGTAATTCTTTGACGACAGGTACAAGTGTAATTTATTTTTCATTTCGATTTCGAGATTAATTTCGAAAAAAATTGAAAACGTTATTGAATATAATGTAATAACATATGTACTGTATTTTATTTTTTATTGATGGATAGAATATTTTCAATATTTGTAAGAATCATGGAGAGACTATAAAAATTATGAAATCTTTTCTAGAAATTAGATTGAAAATATTAAAAGATTTCTTTCGGTATTTTTACAAAAAATTATATAATAAACATGAATATTTATAATGAAATATGAATATTTTAATAATTAATTTTTTATTTCATTTTCGAGATTAATTTTCATTTGCAAAATTGAAATATTTAAAAAACATAAAATGTGCGATTTTATCAATGTTTTCTACATTATTAAAATATTTGTGTAAAGAAAAAATTAGGAAATATATTGTCTGATATAATTCTGAAATTTATATAGAAAATTGTGTTGAAAGCAGTCAATATAATTAATTTCAACGGTAGCTTTATTTATTTATTTCTAAAATATAAAAATATGAATATATTATTCATATATATATGAATATATGCTTCTGTTATATGTCTGTTTGTTTTATAAAAAAAATTGTGCGATGGAAAAGTTTTTATGTTTCTAAAATTTGTGCAAAAAATTATATTGAAAATGGTCAACATATAAAAACAATACTTCAAAAATGAAAATGTAATTTTAATACATCTGTCTTTCAAAAAATCACGAAATCAAAAAATTTTATATTTCTGATTTTTGCAAATTGACTAACTTTTTACAGAAAATCATGTCGAAATTGACGAATTTATGAAATTAACAGAAGACAAAAATTTCAAAAATAACTCTATAGATTTCTTTTTTCTATATTTTCTTTTATAATTAATTAACGTTATAAATTCCTTTTTAATCAAAAATATTCTAATATTTTGAAATATACGTAAAAATTGAAGTCTTTATCCTTTCATTCCATTAAAAAAAGTATTCCATTAAAATTATTATGATGATACAAATGATACAAATGATACACAAATTACGATGATTCTAGATCTCTTCGAAACACATAAGATTTTTAAATTTTATTTAAAAAATTAAAAATACATAGAATTTAAAATGTTTTAATATATTGTTTGCGAAAAATGACAATCGCAATATGAATGTATGTGACAGCTATATTGTGATGTTCCAAGACCTACTTATTATATGCTAGGATCCCGGAAAGGAAAATCATATTTCCGGAATTACAAGCCAAACAGGAAGACCTGTCAGTTGTATCCGAGAGCTCAAGTAACAATAAAGAAGTATATGGACGATTTAACCGTTAAACTAAATATACCAGTGGTTCTCAACTTTTTTCAGAAATACATATCACACAAAATCAAAATTCAAAAAATTCCAAATCATCAAGATATCTTAGATATATAAGAAACAATTGTTTTCTTAATAATAATAATAATAATAACAATAGTAATAATAATAATAATAATAATAATAATAATAATAATAATCCATAATAATAATCCAAAATTTGTAAGATATAATATATATCTGTTAAATCATTTATTAGCTTTCAAAAATTTTCATAAATTATATCTTTTAGCTCATCCTATAAATGCAAAATAAAAACAAATGTAAGAAAAAGAAGAAGAAAATTTTCAACGATAAAATAATGCAGAATTTCTTTGCAGAAAATCTTCAAAAGATAACAATAAATTAAAATTACAATATCATAAAGAATAAAAGAAACTATATATTGATCAATCAATATTATTGTATTTTTTTCCTTTTCTTTTTTTTTTTATATATATAAATTTTCATCAATTGCATATAAAGATGTTGAATTTTCAGAGTTCAAAATTCATACGATAAAATCATCCCTCGTAATTAACAAGCAAACGAAATGTTTTGCGGATCGTTTAACGATTCGCCACGGGCAAGATATTAAAGTTCATGGACATTTAAATTCCTCGTGGCTCTGCCCTTTAATTTTATTACTTCTGGATCAATCCGAAAATCCGTCGAACGGTCGAACATTATCGGGCAAATATTGGAAAACTTATTAACGGGATTGGTATACCGCGATGAACAACGAGGAGGAGGGGAGAAGGATATACCTGATCGATTAAACTTTCATTGATTTGCAAATTATTTTCGCGTGTGAATGTTTCCTATCGAAGCGAAATTTTGTTCCATTTAAACCTTTAATATCGCTTACCGAGTTCTCCGTGTTATTTATTTTTCGTTTGCAATTTCGTTTATACGTATCATAGGATTAAAATCTTATATAATCTCGGAAGAAAAAATATATATTTCGATGAATTTACTTTTCTACAAAGATATTTTAAGGATATTTTAATACAAACTTTGACTTTTTCTCTTTAAATTAAAATTTTATTGAAATTAAATTTATATATATTTTTTCATGTTTCAATTGATATTTACTGATTTCTTTTTTACGTTTTAAATAATTTAACTTGGCAATAGTATAAATTTTAAAAAAAAGTTGCTTCATGATTTCTGCAATTTCAACTATTTTATTTATCTTGTAAAATAAAATATCGATTCTTAATCCTGCAATAATGCAGTATTTTTTTAAATTGTTTTATAGTCTGAATAACACTTTTTTAATACAGAAATTATTCATTTAGTTTTTAAAAAAAAGTTATAAATTTATAATAATTTAAAATTTATAAAAATTTATTAAAATTTATAAAAATTTGTAATAAGTTTATAAATAACGAAACTGATTATTCTAATAAAATAATCCTATGTCAAAATTAATTAAGATGAATTTGAATATATATTAAAATGTCAAAAATCAATTGATGGTTAAAAAAGAAAGGATTAATAAGAAATTATGTATTAATATTATTACTTTTTTTTTTATTTTTTTCATTTTTGCAGTAAAATTAGAAAAAATAATGATTTTATTTAAATTCTAATAGAGAAAATATCCCAATATCTACAATCTAATAATTATCATTTTATTTATTTTATTTGATAAAAATGTAAATAACTTATAAGGAATAATATATAAAAAATTATTATGATTAAAATTAGAATTTGCATAACAGAAAACATATATGTATATCATGTATTTATATTTCTATATTATTTAAATTCTATAATATTTAAAAATAAATTACTAAAATGAAATTATTTTTGTACATCCAAAACTCAATTCTTGATTAATGTGAATAAAAAGAAGAAAATTAGTAAGTTTTCTATTTAATCTAATAAATAATAAATAAGATCGTTAATAATAATATTAATAGAATTAACAATTATATAACTTAATAATATAATTATAACTTTAAAATAACAGTTACAAAAATATTATGATCATAAACTTTTAATTGATCTGATCGATTAATCATTCATGTTCGAGGCATATAAATATTTTTAAAAACTTAAATTATGAATTAAAAAGTTCGAATTATAAATATATATAAAAAGCTTAAAAATTCGTCCAATTCAAAAAATTGAATTCAATTTGAATCCAATCAAGCTAAATAAATTTTAATAACTTAAGAATTTTTTATCTTACAAATTTATCCTATCGAATAATTTTATTAACAACGTCAGTCAAAATTCCAACGGACGTAGAATCAATTCGATTAGATAACACTTTACAATCGCATGATATCTGATGGTATTTGAAGATGGAATTATCTCGTTAAAATAAGATGGTGTTACGTAGGTAAGGATATCTGTCGGACAAATCGAAATTTCAACCGGAAGTGCATATCGCGATTAATATCGGGCCGGAAATGAACCATCGCGAGGAAATGGAGCGGCCGCTTCCTTGACAATGTCTTATGGGTTGATCCACTTCCTCGAATGATATCGTCAATGATTTATGAACCACTAAACTCCATCCTGCATGATCTCTTCTGTTTGACCTCACTTTATCAGAATAGCATCCGTGTAAACACCCTCAAGATTGATTGGATATTACATATAGATAAGAGTTGTATCAGATTTATCTTTCTAAGATAAAGTTTCAACCCTCGAGATAATTTTCATAGATATTCTTAACAAGCTTCTTCTTACAAAAGGGACTTATATACTTTGATAATTATTAGAGTGCAAGTTTTCGTGCAAATGCATGTACTTGTAGGGTAAAACAATGAGATAGAAATATGTTTTGCGATTAGATTATGATTTTAAAAATATGTCTCTTACATTTTCACATAATACTTTGTATATTTAGGTTTAAAAACGTATGCAAGAATATATGTATATGTTATTTTCTACGTATAATGCATTATTTCGTATTAATCAAATTGATAGTACAAAAATATTATAACAATAATATGCTAATACTGATTATGTGTCATATTACTTGTTAATTGAATATTAGATGTATTAAATTTTAAATTTAGATAAGTAAATATGACATGAAAAATTAAATTGTAAAACTAAATTTTTAAAATTAAATAGAAAATAATTGTCTCATAATAAAATCTAATTTAACTATCAAACAATTTATATAGATTTTAACTATGCTATAACTATCAGATCAATTGAATTAATAATAATAATATCATATCGTCATTATGAAGTAATCCAAACTTTATTGAAAAAATAAGAATAAAATTATTATACGTGAAAGAATATTAGGAAAAAAATTAAATAAAAAATAATATTATTAATAAATTATAATAAAATTAGAATAGTAACTTTCTAACAGATAATTTAGAAAATTTAATTATATCATCATATTATTCATTCATTATGTTGTTTTATATTTACTCGCCTATTATATTTTTATCAACATAATTTGATTTATTAAAATATTTTTCAATCATCTTTCAAATCTCATTATCAAAATCTCTTTCCCTCTCAATTCAAAATATTTCATTTCTTTTCGAATATTCCATTCAATAGAATTGGTTCCCAATTTTCTTTCAATGTATATTCTTCACATCGAATACTCGTACTCGGTGAAAATTCAGCGAATTTACCGACGGTCGATATTTAAGGATCTTCTTTTTGGGATTCGTAGGTGGTACATAAAGTTACGATGGCAAAACGACACGCGCGAGTATCAAGAGAAATTTCAAATGCATCGAGGGAGATAGAGTGTAGAGAAGGGAATGCTCGTCAAACAGCATTAGAAATTTCCGTCACGCGTGAGTCCTTTTCGTGGGCCGCGATCTGTCTTTATTATCGGACCCGATAGAAAATCGGGAGAAGACCTTTTCCAAACCGACAAGGATTCGACACGTTCGTCTCTGATACGTGTGTCGTGATTCGATTCCCGATCCTCGCCCTTTGCCCCTTTTTTCTATTTCCTCTGCTGTCGTTAGTAAACTGAACAAATTTTTTTATGAAAATTTTACGAATCGACTTGAAATCCATTTTATATATATTATATATATATATTATATATATATATTATATATATATATATATATATTTTGTGTGTGTGTGTGT
>NW_006263386.1:2084561-2087552 GCF_000469605.1 Apis dorsata
TATTTATTATATATTATAATTTCATTTTTCTAGGACAAAAAAACTTTTATCACATTTACATACTTTTATAGTAAAAGTAACTTTTTTATAGTATAGTAACTTTTTATCATTAATGTAATTTTATACACATTGTGACGAATGTTTTAATATTAAGATTTTATTTTTATAGATTTTTTGTTATTATATTTTTTTCAAAATAATTTAATTTAATGTTATATAAAGAATTGAATTTTTTAAAAAACTTATCAATTAAACTATTATATATTATTAAACTATATATTTTCAAAAAAAGAGAACAAAGATTTTTCAAGTGTTTCTTCTTATTATTTATTTCTTGCTCGTCTTTTTTTTCTTTTTTCATCAATCTTCTTATTTACTTTTTTTCTTTATGTGTTTCTATAAATATCTCAACAAGCACAGTTTTTTATAAAAGTGTATTTATTGCTCTCATATTTTGGAATTATAGTTACAGTATCTAATATTTTTTTTTAGAATTGAAAATATTTTCGATAAAAAAATCAATATAATCCTTATATATAATCTTTATTATAAATCTCTTGTAATTTAGAATTACTTCTTTAAATCGGAAAAAGAAATGGATTTTTTAATATTCAATGGATGAAACAATTGAAATGAAATTTTCATAAATATTTTCACTTTATTTGTAACATATATAATATACTTTTATTCTAATTATTATATTAACATATTTCATTTCAAAAAAAAATTTCTTCATTACTTTAAATCAGAATAAAAAAAATGCATTAACATATTTCATTTTAAGGAAAGTAAACATTTTCTCATTATTCTAAATTAGAGAAAAAGAAGTATAATATCAAAAAATAAAATTATTATAAAAAAAATACATATACTAAAATTCGTGATATATTTTATTTTATTTAAATTTACTTTGAATAAATAGATACATTTAAATATAAATATATAAATATACATTTAAATATTGTTACATCTTTAAAACATACAATATACATAAATATATAATTAATTTCACGAATTATTTAAATATTATTGATATTTTTTATACTACAAAATAAGGAGAATAAATCAAAAAATTCTTTATAATATTTCTTCTAATTTTTATTATCTTTATAATTTTTATTATCTTTATTTATTTTTAATTTTTATTAATCAACCAAAAAAAAAAAAGACAATTTTTTCTAATTCTTAAAATCATTTTATAGTAATTAATTTCAGTAAAAATAATTTATATAAAATATGATTTATTTCTTACCTTGTAAACATAATAAAAGTTTTGAAATAAACTTATTAAGTTATGACTTTCTAAAAATCAATAAACATTTATTATTTACTATTTTAAAATGATATTCTAATGATTTGAAAATAAAATGTAATATATACTGCATATTTTATTCCATTTCATTCCAATATTATTATAAAATTAAAAGGAAATTTAATTTCGATCAATTAATCTCCACAAAACACTATTAATATATTTCTAATCTATATCTTTAAATCTGTAACATCAGTTCCAATTCCTTTTATTATACCACGATATTTTTATTTACATCATCCATCCCATCAACACAGGCTTTAAATTATAATTTCAGCCGATTCTTCCCGCGAAACGAGTTTCCTCCCTTACAAAAATAAAATCCCTCGACATTCTTCCCTTTTTTCTTCACTGTCAGTCTCACCAATTCTTCTTCAATTTGAAGTTTCCAACCCGATTCAGCAAGAATTCCCGCTGGTTGAACGTCCTCCCCTTTATACATGTATTTTTTCTCTCTCTTTATCCCCCTTCTCTTCGTATCCAAGGAGACAGATTACGAGATAAACGAGATTAGATCAGAAAACGAAAGTGGAATTTTCTTCCACAGCACCGTTAATTTTCGATTTCAATTCTCGAGACTAATGCGTTATATCGCTTTCTTGCAACCTACGCCACGACCTGTGACCAACCAGCACTCGTAATTCATTCTGAAATTCATTCTGAAATTGCATTTTTTTCATGTTTATGCTCTCGAATAACATTGTCGTTTTACTTTACTCAGTGGTAAAAGTATTGGTCGGTTGTTATTATCCGAATTGGAGTTGGAATTATGATATATGATATGATGAGAATTGCTTTTTCTCAAGATTTGTACTTGGGTGTTAAGGAAGATCCCTCTTAGTGCTGTTCTGATGAGAATTATATTAGAATAATAAAATTTTATTTGAATATATTTATCTAAAATGTTTAATTTTTTCTTTTTTCTTTTTAAATTCTATTATTGAAAATTTTTAATAATTTTTTTCATTTTCTTAAAGTAAAATTTTTATATGAAATGAAAATAAGTATTTTTATTTCTTCAGAGATTCAAATTGTTTTGACGATGGTATGGAGATGGAATAATTAAATGTTACAAATTTTTTTTTTTTCAAATGAATTTTTCTGTAGAGCAAGAGCTACTGTGATATAGAAAATATTTTAATAAAATTTTTAGTATTGAAGAAATGTAAAAAGAGAATGAATAGTGAAGAAAATGGAAAAAGTATATTATTTATTAAAACTTTTATACATCTTATTGTTAATTATTATTTTCAGTAAGAAAAAAAAATTAATTTTATACTTTGTGAAAAATTTATATCAATATCAAAAACAGTAATTACTTATTTCTTTATTATACTGTCTAATGAATAGTTTTCTTATAAATTTTATGAAATGTAATATATGAAATAATTTTTTTCTTAATATTTATTCAATTAGCATATCAATATTTAATAATATAAAAATTCATAAAATATTAGTCTTTAAGAAAGAATAATTTTAATAATATATTTGACAAATTATTTTTAATCAAAAATGATAGAAGAATATTATGTATTTCAATAATAAAAGCAGAAAATTTTTTAATGATAAATAAGGAATGTAAATTATTACTTATTATGTAATAATTAAAAAAAATATATTCTGATGTGTTTAATTTTTGATGTATATATATTTAAATTTTCTTTAATAAAATATTTATA